>NC_088214.1:7034018-7219018 GCF_036934945.1 Oncorhynchus masou masou
GCTATTCAGCAGCCTGGACTATACAGCAGCATGATGCTATACAGCAGCCTGGACTATACAGCAGCATGATGCTATACAGCAGCCTGGACTATACAGCAGCCTGATGCTAAACAGCAGCCTGGACTATATAGCATCCTGGACTATACAGCAGCCTGGTGCTAAACAGCAGCCTGGATTATACAGCAGCCTGGACAGCCTGATGCTAAACAGCCTATAGCAGCCTGGACTATATGGCAGCCTGGATTATACAGCATGATGCTAAAGCAGACTATACAGCCTGGATTATACAGCAGCCTGATGCTAAACAGCAGCCTGGATTATACAGCAGCCTGGACTATACAGCAGCCTGATGCTAAAGCAGCAGTCTGGACTATACAGCAGCATGATGCTATACAGCAGCCTGGATTATACAGCAGCCTGGACTATACAGCACAGCAGCCTGGACTATACAGCAGCCTGGATTATACAGCAGCCTGGACTATACAGCAGCCTGGCAGCCTTATACAGCAGCCTGGATTATACAGCAGCATGATGCGAAACAGCAGCCAGGACTATATGGCAACTATACAGCAGCCTGATGCTAAACAGCAGCCTGGACTATACAGCAGCCTGGATTATGCAGCAGCTATAGAGCAGCCTGGGCTATACAGTAGCCTGGGCTATACAGCAGCCTGGACTATACAGCAGCCTGGGCTATACAGCAGCCTGGGCTATGCAGCAGCCTGGACTATACAGCAGCCTGGATTATACAGCAGCATGATGCGAAACAGCAGCCAGGACTATATGGCAACTATACAGCAGCCTGATGCTAAACAGCAGCCTGGACTATACAGCAGCATGATGCTATTCAGCAGCCTGGACTATACAGCAGCAGATGCATGATGCATGATATACAGCAGCCTGGACTATACAGCAGCCTGATGCTAAACAGCAGCCTGGACTATATAGCATCCTGGACTATACAGAAGCCTGGTGCTAAACAGCAGCCTGGATTATACAGCAGCCTGGACTATACAGCAGCATGATGCTAAACAGCAGCCTGGATTATACAGCAGCCTGATGCTAAACAGCAGCCTGGATTATACAGCAGCCTGGACTATACAGCAGCCTGATGCTAAACAGCAGTCTGGACTATACAGCAGCATGATGCTATACAGCAGCCTGGATTATACAGCAGCCTGGACTATACAGCAGCCTGGACTATACAGCAGCCTGGATTATACAGCAGCCTGGACTATACAGCAGCCTGGATTATACAGCAGCCTGGATTATACAGCAGCATGATGCGAAACAGCAGCCAGGACTATATGGCAACTATACAGCAGCCTGATGCTAAACAGCAGCCTGGATTATACAGCAGCCTGGACTATACAGCAGCCTGATGCTAAACAGCAGTCTGGACTATACAGCAGCATGATGCTATACAGCAGCCTGGATTATACAGCAGCCTGGACTATACAGCAGCCTGGACTATACAGCAGCCTGGATTATACAGCAGCCTGGACTATACAGCAGCCTGGATTATACAGCAGCCTGGATTATACAGCAGCATGATGCGAAACAGCAGCCAGGACTATATGGCAACTATACAGCAGCCTGATGCTAAACAGCAGCCTGGACTATACAGCAGCCTGGATTATGCAGCAGCTATAGAGCAGCCTGGGCTATACAGTAGCCTGGGCTATACAGCAGCCTGGACTATACAGCAGCCTGGGCTATACAGCAGCCTGGGCTATGCAGCAGCCTGGACTATACAGCAGCCTGGATTATACAGCATCCTGGACTATACAACAGGCTGGACTATACAGCAGCTATACAGCAGCCTGGTCTATGCAGCAGGCTGGACTATACAGCAGCTATACAGCAGCCTGGACTATACAGCAGCCTGGACTATATAGCATCCTGGACTATACAGCAGCCTGGTGCTAAACAGCAGCCTGGATTATACAGCAGCCTGGACTATACAGCAGCATGATGCTAAACAGCAGCCTGGATTATACAGCAGCCTGATGCTAAACAGCAGCCTGGATTATACAGCAGCCTGGACTATACAGCAGCCTGATGCTAAACAGCAGTCTGGACTATACAGCAGCATGATGCTATACAGCAGCCTGGACTATACAGCAGCCTGATGCTAAACAGCAGTCTGGACTATACAAATAGAGTTTTATTTAGAAAGAGACCGACTGGTCCAGTCTATGGAGGTTCAGTTGTATTACAGTATATTCTTAAACTTAATTTAGCCTGGAGAGGGTTGGTGGACTGCAGAACAAAACTAATGCTGTTTGTGGCACTGAGATGACACTCTCCGTAGGATCAGTAATACAACTGTTGGACAGAACACAATCTGAACAATGTATATCTCCTGACCCTTTCAAACAGCTACACAAGGGTTTTAAAATATAACATCGAACATATTGTCCTGTGGCCAAGTGGTTGACCAAACACAGCTTAACAAATCACCCTCTGTGTAGCTCCTGATCTGTTCACTCCCACATAAGGGAGTAAAAATATGAAATATTGCAGTGTGGCCAAGTGGTTGACACGGTACATCAGGCTATGAGTCATGCAGTGTGATACATGGATAGTGCTGAGCTCTGAGAGGTCCAGTTTCTTTAACCCTCCTGACAGGGGTCTGGGCTCTGAGAGGTCCAGGTTCTTTAGCCTCCTGACAGGGGTCTGGGCTCTGAGAGGTCCAGGTTCTTTAACCCTCCTGACAGGGGGTCTGGGCTCTGAGAGGTCCAGGTCCTTTAGCCTCCTGACAGGGGGTCTGGGCTCTGAGAGGTCCAGGTTCTTTAGCCTCCTGACAGGGGTCTGGGCTCTGAGAGGTCCAGGTTCTTTAACCCTCCTGACAGGGGTCTGGGCTCTGAGAGGTCCAGGTTCTTTAGCCTCCTGACAGGGGTCTGGGCTCTGAGAGGTCCAGGTCCTTAACCCTCCTGACAGGGGGTCTGGGCTCTGAGAGGTCCAGGTCCTTTAGCCTCCTGACAGGGGGTCTGGGCTCTGAGAGGTCCAGGTTCTTTAGCCTTTCGACAGGGGGGTCTGGGCTCTGAGAGGTCCAGGTCCTTTAGCCTCCTGACAGGGGGTCTGGGCTCTGAGAGGTCCAGGTTCTTTAGCCTTTCGACAGGGGGTCTGGGCTCTGAGAGGTCCAGGTTCTTTAACCCTCCTGACAGGGGGTCTGGGCTCTGAGAGGTCCAGGTTCTTTAACCGTCCTGACAGGGGGTCTGGGCTCTGAGAGGTCCAGGTTCTTTAACCCTCCTGACAGGGGTCTGGGCTCTGAGAGGTCCAGGTTCTTTAACCCTCCTGACAGGGGGTCTGGGCTCTGAGAGGTCCAGGTTCTTTAACCCTCCTGACAGGGGGTCTGGGCTCTGAGAGGTCCAGGTTCTTTAGCCTCCTGACAGGGGTCTGGGCTCTGAGAGGTCCAGGTTCTTTAACCCTCCTGACAGGGGTCTGGGCTCTGAGAGGTCCAGGTTCTTTAGCCTCCTGACAGGGGTCTGGGCTCTGAGAGGTCCAGGTCCTTAACCCTCCTGACAGGGGGTCTGGGCTCTGAGAGGTCCAGGTCCTTTAGCCTCCTGACAGGGGGTCTGGGCTCTGAGAGGTCCAGGTTCTTTAGCCTTTCGACAGGGGGGTCTGGGCTCTGAGAGGTCCAGGTCCTTTAGCCTCCTGACAGGGGGTCTGGGCTCTGAGAGGTCCAGGTTCTTTAGCCTTTCGACAGGGGGGTCTGGGCTCTGAGAGGTCCAGGTTCTTTAACCCTCCTGACAGGGGGTCTGGGCTCTGAGAGGTCCAGGTTCTTTAACCGTCCTGACAGGGGGTCTGGGCTCTGAGAGGTCCAGGTTCTTTAACCCTCCTGACAGGGGTCTGGGCTCTGAGAGGTCCAGGTTCTTTAACCCTCCTGACAGGGGGTCTGGGCTCTGAGAGGTCCAGTTTCTTTAACCCTCCTGACAGGGGGTCTGGGCTCTGAGAGGTCCAGGTCCTTTAGCCTCCTGACAGGGGGTCTGGGCTCTGAGAGGTCCAGGTTCTTTAACCCTCCTGACAGGGGGTCTGGGCTCTGAGAGGTCCAGGTTCTTTAACCCTCCTGACAGGGGTCTGGGCTCTGAGAGGTCCAGGTCCTTTAGCCTCCTGACAGGGGGTCTGGGCTCTGAGAGGTCCAGGTTCTTTAACCCTCCTGACAGGGGGTCTGGGCTCTGAGAGGTCCAGGTTCTTTAACCCTCCTGACAGGGGTCTGGGCTCTGAGAGGTCCAGGTTCTTTAACCCTCCTGACAGGGGTCTGGGCTCTGAGAGGTCCAGGTTCTTTAGCCTCCTGACAGGGGGTCTGGGCTCTGAGAGGTCCAGGTTCTTTAGCCTCCTGACAGGGGGTCTGGGCTCTGAGAGGTCCAGGTTCTTTAGCCTTTTGACAGGGGGTCTGGGCTCTGAGAGGTCCAGGTTCTTTAGCCTTTCGACAGGGGGGTCTGGGCTCTGAGAGGTTCAGTGCATCTTACCTAAGAGGACTCGAGGCTGTAATCGCTGCCAAAGGTGCATCAACAAAGTACTGAAATAAGGCTGCAACTTAACAAAATGTGGAAACATTCAAAGGGTCTGAATCAACTGTATACTGTATGTGTTTGGTAGGTTAATTTGTAAATGCAAGTAAATCAAATCAAATGTTATTTGTCACATGCGCCGAATACAACAGGAGTAAGCCTCACAGTGAAATGCTTACTTACAAGCCTTTAACCAACAATTCAGTGATAAGCAAAATAAGTGTTAAGTACATAAAAAAATTATAGCAACAAATTATTAAAGAGCAATATAAAATAACAGTAGCAAGACTATATACAGTGCGTACCGGTACAGAGTCAATGTGCAGGGGGCACCAATTAGTCGAGGTAATTGAGGTAATATGTTAATATGTAAATCCATTTGATTAGCTGTACAGGAGCTTTATGGCTTGTGGGTAGAAGCTATTAAGAAGTATTTTGGACCTAAATTTTGCGCTCCGGTACCGCTTGCTGTGCGTTAGCAGAGAGAACAGTCTCTGACTAGGGTGGTTGGAGTCTTCGGCAATATTTTAGACTTCCTCTGACACCGCCTGGTATAGAGGTCCTGGATGGCAGGAGGCTTGGCCCCAGCGATGTACTGGGCCTTAAGCACTACCCTCTGTAGTGCTGTGCAGTCGGAGGCCGAGCAGTTGCCGTGCCAGGTAGTGAAACAACCATCGAGGATGCTCTCGATGGTGCAGCTGTAGAACATTTTAAGGATCTGAGGATGCATGCCTAATCTTTTCAGTCTCCTGAGGGGGAATAGGCTTTGTCGTGCCCTCTTCACGACGGTGTGTTTGGACCATGTTAGTTTGTTGGTGATGTGGACACCAAGGAACTTGAAGCTCTCAACCTGCTCTACTACAGCCCCGTCGATGAGAATGGGGGCATGCTCGGTCCTCCTTTTTCTGTTGTCTACAATCATCTCCTTTGTCTTGATCACGTTGAGGTAGAGGTTGTTGTCTTGGCACCTGTCACGAGAATTATGTTAACAATGTTCATAACCCAATTCAATTAAACTCCTCGGTCTGCAACCCAGAATGTGTAAGATACTGGTTGAATGAAACAGACGGAGGCCCAGCTATGGTAGTCAAAATGGTTATCCACAAGAGCGCTAGTCCGTTGTACAAAACCATTCACTTTATACTGGCTCCTTACGCACATACTTTCACACACAAACATAAGGTTTCCTACGCACATACTGTATCAATACCCAGCCGAAAAAGATTAGGGACCGTGAGAAGCACTCCCTGTCCTCCCTCAAGATTACCCAGACAGTCTGTGTTTAAGATACTATAAAGATATGTTGTACAGATCAAATCAAATCAAATTTATTTATATAGCCGTTTGTACATCAGCTGATATCTCAAAGTGCTGTACAGAAACCCAGCCTAAAATCCCAAACAGCAAGCAATGCAGGTGTAGAAGCACGGCGGCTAGGAAAAACTCCCTAGAAAGGCCAAAACCTAGGAAGAAACTTTAGAGAGGAACCAGGCTATGTGGGGTGGCCAGTCCTCTTCTGGCTGTGCCGGGTGGAGATTATAACAGAACATGGCCAAGATGCTCAAATGTTCATAAATGACCAGCATGGTCGAATAATAATAATCACAGGCAGAACAGTTGAAACTGGAGCAGCAGCACGGCCAGGTGGACTGGGTACAGCAAGGAGTCATCATGTCAGGTAGTCCTGAGGCATGGTCCTAGGGCTCAGGTCCTCAGAGAGAGAGAAAGAAAGAGAGAAAGAGAGAATTAGAGAGAGCATACTTAAATTCACACAGGACACCGGCTAGGACAGGAGAAGTACTCCAGATATAACAAACTGACCCTAGCCCCCGACACATAAACTACTGCAGCATAAATACTGGAGGCTGAGACAGGAGGGGTCAGGAGACACTGTGGCCCCATCCGATGACACCCCCGGACAGGGCCAAACAGGAAGGATATAACCCACCCACTTTGCCAAAGCACAGCCCCCACACCACTAAATCAAATCAAATCATCAAATCAAATTTATTTATATAGCCCTTCGTACATCAGCTGATATCTCAAAGTGCTGTACAGAAACCCAGCCTAAAACCCCAAACAGCAAGCAATGCAGGTGTAGAAGCACGGTGGCTAGAAAAAACTCCCTAGAAAGGCCAAAACCAAGGAAGAAACCTAGAGAGGAACCAGGCTATGTGGGGTGGCCAGTCCTCTTCTGGCTGTGCCGGGTGGAGATTATAACAGAACATGGCCAAGATGTTCAAATGTTCATAAATGACCAGCATGGTCGAATAATAATAATCACAGGCAGAACAGTTGAAACTGGAGCAGCAGCACGGCCAGGTGGACTGGGTACAGCAAGGAGTCATCATGTCAGGTAGTCCTGAGGCATGGTCCTAGGGCTCAGGTCCTCAGAGAGAGAGAAAGAAAGAGAGAAAGAGAGAATTAGAGAGAGCATACTTAAATTCACACAGGACACCGGCTAGGACAGGAGAAGTACTCCAGATATAACAAACTGACCCTAGCCCCCCGACACATAAACTACTGCAGCATAAATACTGGAGGCTGAGACAGGAGGGGTCAGGAGACACTGTGGCCCCATCCGATGACACCCCCGGACAGGGCCAAACAGGAAGGATATAACCCACCCACTTTGCCAAAGCACAGCCCCCACACCACTAAATCAAATCAAATCATCAAATCAAATTTATTTATATAGCCCTTCGTACATCAGCTGATATCTCAAAGTGCTGTACAGAAACCCAGCCTAAAACCCCAAACAGCAAGCAATGCAGGTGTAGAAGCACGGTGGCTAGAAAAAACTCCCTAGAAAGGCCAAAACCAAGGAAGAAACCTAGAGAGGAACCAGGCTATGTGGGGTGGCCAGTCCTCTTCTGGCTGTGCCGGGTGGAGATTATAACAGAACATGGCCAAGATGTTCAAATGTTCATAAATGACCAGCATGGTCGAATAATAATAATCACAGGCAGAACAGTTGAAACTGGAGCAGCAGCACGGCCAGGTGGACTGGGTACAGCAAGGAGTCATCATGTCAGGTAGTCCTGAGGCATGGTCCTAGGGCTCAGGTCCTCAGAGAGAGAGAAAGAAAGAGAGAAAGAGAGAATTAGAGAGAGCATACTTAAATTCACACAGGACACCGGCTAGGACAGGAGAAGTACTCCAGATATAACAAACTGACCCTAGCCCCCCGACACATAAACTACTGCAGCATAAATACTGGAGGCTGAGACAGGAGGGGTCAGGAGACACTGTGGCCCCATCCGATGACACCCCGGACAGGGCCAAACAGGAAGGATATAACCCACCCACTTTGCCAAAGCACAGCCCCCACACCACTAAATCAAATCAAATCATCAAATCAAATTTATTTATATAGCCCTTCGTACATCAGCTGATATCTCAAAGTGCTGTACAGAAACCCAGCCTAAAACCCCAAACAGCAAGCAATGCAGGTGTAGAAGCACGGTGGCTAGAAAAAACTCCCTAGAAAGGCCAAAACCAAGGAAGAAACCTAGAGAGGAACCAGGCTATGTGGGGTGGCCAGTCCTCTTCTGGCTGTGCCGGGTGGAGATTATAACAGAACATGGCCAAGATGTTCAAATGTTCATAAATGACCAGCATGGTCAAATAATAATAATCACAGGCAGAACAGTTGAAACTGGAGCAGCAGCACGGCCAGGTGGACTGGGGACAGCAAGGAGTCATCATGTCAGGTAGTCCTGAGGCATGGTCCTAGGGCTCAGGTCCTCCGACAAAGAGAAAGAAAGAGGGGAGAGAATTAGAGAACGCACACTTAGATTCACACAGGACACCGAATAGGACAGGAGAAGTACTCCAGATATAACAAACTGACCCTAGCCCCCCGACACATACTACAGAAGGGGTCAGGAGACACTGTGGCCCCATCCGAGGACACCCCCGGACAGGGCCAAACAGGAAGGATATTATAACCCCACCCACTTTGCCAAAGCACAGCCCCCACACCACTAGAGGGATATCTTCAACCACCAACTTACCATCCTGAGACAAGGCTGAGTGTAGCCCACAAAGATCTCTGCCATGGCACAACCCAAGGGGGGGCGCCAACCCAGACCGTTCCATAAAAATGGAGCTCTATAGGAGAAAGCCCTGCCTCCAGCTGTTTGCTTAGAAATTCTAGGGACAATTAGGAGGCCTGCATCTTGTGACCGTAGCGTACGTGTAGGTATGTACGGCAGGACCAAATCAGAGAGATAGGTAGGAGCAAGCCCATGTAATGCTTTGTAGGTTAGCAGTAACACCTTGAAATCAGCCCTTGCCTTGACAGGAAGCCAGTGTAGGGAGGCTAGCACTGGAGGAATATGATCAAATTTTTTGGTTCTCGTCAGGATTCTAGCAGCCGTATTTAGCACTAACTGAAGTTTATTTAGTGCTTTATCCGGGTAGCCGGAAAGTAGAGGAGTGCAGTAGTCTAACCTAGAAGTGACAAAAGCATGGATTAATTTTTCTGCATTATTTTTGGACAGAAAGTTTCTGATTTTTGCAATGTTACGTAGATGGAAAAAAAGCTGTCCTTGAAACAGTCTTGATATGTTCTTCAAATGGAGATCAGATATATTGTTTTACCCTAATTCTGACTAAAACTACACGCATCATGTATTATAATTTTTTCTGAATAAAACTACACACATCATTAATATTAATTAATTCATTAATTAATTAATGATTCTAATATATTTCATACAATTATATGGTTTCAGGGTGGAATATTCTAATCATTCATTTAAACATATAAATTCCATCAACAGCACCACAGAGTCATGATTGAACAGGGAGTACAGGAGGGGACTGAGCATGCACCCCTGAGGGGCTCCCTTGTTGAGGATCAGTGTGGCGGATGTGTTGTTACCTACCCTTACCACCTGGGGGCTGCACGTAAGAAAGTCCAGGATCCAGTTGCAGAGGGAGGTGTTTCGTCTCAGGGTCCTTAGGTTAGTGATGAGCTTTGTGGGCACTATGGTGTTGAACACTGAGCTGTAGTCAATGAATAGCATTCTCACATAAACTCAGCAAGAAAATAAACGATCTCTCACTGTCAACAGTGTTTATTTTCAGCAATCTTAACATATGTAGGTATTTGTATGAACATATGATTCAACAACTGAGACATAAACTGAACAAGTTCCACAGACACGTGACTATCAGAAATGGAATAATGTGTCCCTGAACAAAGGGGGGGGGGGTCAAAATCAAAAGTAACAGTCAGTATCTGGAGTGGCCACCAGCTGCAGTAAGTACTGCATTGCCTCTTCATGGACTGCACCAGATTTGCCAGTTCTTGCTTTGAGATGTTACCCCACTCTTCCACCAAGGCACCTGCAAGTTCCAGACATTTCTAGGGGGAATGGCCCTAGCCCTCACTATCCGATCCAACAGGTCCCAGACGTGCTCAATGGGATTGAGATCCGGGCTCTTCGCTGGTCATGGCAGAACAGTGACATTCACGTCTTGCAGGAAATCACGCACAGAACGAGCAGTATGGCCGGTGGCATACTTTTTTACGAATTATCTTTGATAGACAGGGTCCTGAAAAAGGGACGTTTCTGTTTTTGCTGAGTTTAGGTGTTTCTTTTGTCCAGGTGGGAAAGGGCAGTGTGGAGTGCAATAGATATTGCATCATCTGTAGATCTGTTGTGGCTGTATGCAAATTGGGTGGGTCTAAGGTTTCTGGGATAATGGTGTTGATATGAGCCATGACCAGCCTTTCAAAGCACTTCATGGCTACAAACGTGAGTGCTACGGGTCAGTAGTCATTTAGGCAGGATAGTGTGTTCTTGGGCACAGGGACTATGGTGGTCTGCTTGAAACATGTTGGTATTACAGACTCAGTCAGGGACAGGTTGAAAATGTCAGTGAAGACACTTGCCAGTTGAATGCTCCACTGGTTCAATTCTCGGGCCGACTAATTTCTCTGTATATATCAATGATTGCTCTTGCTGGGGCGGATTCATTGATCCACCTCTACGTAGACGATACCATTTTGAATACATCTGGCCCTTCTTTGGACACTGTGTTAAGAAACCTCCAGACGAGCTTCAATGCCATACAACACTCCTTCCGTGGCCTTCAACTGCTCTTAAACGCTCATAAAACTAAATGCATGCTTTGCAACCGACCCCTGCCCGTACCTGCCTGCCCGACCAGCATCACTACTCTGGACGGTTCTGACTTAAAATACACAAATACCTAGATGTCTGGTTAGACTGTAAACTCTCCTTCCAGACTCACATTAAACATCTCCAGTCCAAAATTAAATCTAGACTCAGCATCCTATTTCGCAGCAAAGCCTCCTTCACTCACACCGCCAAACATACCCTCGTAAAACTGACTATCCTACCGATCCTCGACTTCGGCGATGTCATCTACAAAATAGCCTCCAACACTCTACTCTGCAAACTGGATGCAGTCTATCACAGTGCCATCCGTTTTGTCACCAATGGCCCCCCATACACCACCCACCACTGCGACCTGTACGCTCTCGTCGGCTGGTAGTGTGTTTATCCTAAAACTAAACCTTTCCCTTTTATAAAAACTTGTGCTTTGTAGGGAATAGGGTGTCATTTGGGACGCAGAATGTACTTCAGGTACGTTCCTCATTAATAGTCAATTTAATTTGCATAACCACCATTCCATGGTGATGGATTTGTCTAGTCAAACATGCATGACTTCTATTCCTGGTTTAATCAAATATTAATTCAAATGTTGTGTTCCTGAAATAGCGCAGCAGAAAAAGTCGATGCCGCAGTTAGCAATGGGGCATATTGATTAATAATCTTAAGTTATTTCACATAGTCTACTGCTTAAACACACACACACACACACACACAAACACACACACGCACACACACACACACACACACACACACACACACACACACACACACACACACACACACACACACACACACACACACACACACAGGGTTGGGGAGAAACTGATTACTTAATGTAATCCGATTACAAAAACTGCAACTGTAATAAATTACGTTACCAGAAAAAGTATTGTAATCAGATTACAGATACTTTATCTTTCCGAAAAGGATGTTTGCTGTTTTCTCAATGACATACAATTGACCATTGAAAAAAGGCCAAGTTTAAATTTATTCCACTTGAGTGAGTTTGACCACAAGTCAGACACCATGTCACGCCTTGGTCTTAGTATTTTGTGTTTTAGTTTATTAGTTAGTCAGACCAGGGTGTGACATGGGTTATTATGTATTGTGTTTTCGTATTGGGGTTTGTAGTGTCTGGGATTGTAGCTGATTAGGGGTGTGTGTGTGTTAAATAGGTTGGCTGCCTGAGGCGGTTCTCAATCAGAGTCAGGTGATTCTCGTTGTCGCTGATTGGGAACCGTATTTAGGTAGCCTGTTTTTCGCTTTGTATTTCGTGGGTGATTGTTCCTGTCTCTGTGTAGTGTGCACCAGTCAGGCTGTAATAGGTTTCACGTTCTGTTTGTTGTTTTTTGTATTTATTAGTTATTCGTGTATAGTTCGTTCGTTTGTCTCACTAAATAAACATGAGTAACTTACACGCTGCATTTCGGTCCGACTCTCTTTCAACAAAAGAAGAACGTCGTTACAGAATCACCCACCACACTCGGACCGAGCAGCGTGTCAACAGGCAGGAGCAGCGCAAAGAGGAGCCGCGTATTAAGGATTCCTGGACATGGGAGGGCGAAACCCGAAAAGCAGCCCCAAAAAATTTTTTTGGGGGGGGCTATGAGGGAGTATGGCTGCGTTAGGTAGGAGACCTGCGCAATCTCCCTGTGCTTACCGGAGGGCTAGAGAGACCGGGCAGGCACCATGTTATGCAGTGGTGCGCACGGTGTTCCCAGTGCGGGTGCATAGCCCAGTGCGGTATATTTCAGCTCCGCGTATCGGCCGGGCTAGATTGAGCGTCGAGCCAAATGCTATGAAGCCGGCTCTACGCATCTGGTCTCCAGTGCGTCACCTTGGGCCGGTTTTCATGGCACCAGCCTTGCGCTCTGTGTCTCCGGTTCGCCTACATAGCCCAGTGCGGGCTATTTCTCCTCACAGCGCTGGCAGGGCAACCGAGAGTATTCAACCAGGTAAGGTTGGGCAGGCTCGGTGCTTAAGAGCTCCAGTGCGCCTGCACGGTCCGGTCTATCCAGAACCACCTCCACACCCCAGCCCTCCAGTAGCAGCTCCCCGCACTAGGCTTCCTGTGCGTGTCCTCGGCCAAATACCACCAGTGCCAGCACCACGCATCAGGCCTTCAGTGCGCCTCGCCTGTTCAGCACAGCCAGCACTTTCTCCCTCTTCTGCGCTGTCGGAGTCTCCCGCCTGTTCAGCGGTTCTAGAGCCTTCCTCCTCTACAGCGCTGCCGGAGCCTCCTGCCTGTATAGAGCAGCCTGAGCTGTCAATCTACATGGAGCAGTCAGAGCTGTCAGTTTGTATAGAGCAGCCTGAGCTGCCAGTCTACATTGAGCAGCCAGAGCTGTCAGTTTGCATAGAGCAGCCAGATCTGCCAGTCAGCCAGACTCTTCCAGATCTGCCAGTCAGCCAGATTCTTCCAGATCTGCCAGTCAGCCAGACTCTTCCAGATCCGCCAGACAGCCAGACTCTTCCAGATCTGCCAGTCAGCCAGACTCTTCCAGTCAGCCAGACTCTTCCAGATCTGCCAGTCAGCCAGACTCTTCCAGATCTGCCAGTCAACCAGACTCTTCCAGATCTGCCAGTCAACCAGACTCTTCCAGATCTGCCAGTCAAACAGACTCTTCCAGATCTGCTAGTCAGCCAGGATCCGCCAGTCAGCCAAGATCCGCCAGTCAGCCAGGATCCGCCAGTCAGCCAGGATCTGCCGGATTCTACTGCCTGGCTGGGCTTCATCTCAGTACTGGGCTTTTTCTCAGTACTGGGCTGCCTCTCAGTGCTGAGCTGCCCCTCAGTCCCGAGCTGCCCCTCAGTCCCGAGCTGCCCCTCAGTCCCGAGCTGCCCCTCAGTCCCGAGCTGCCCCTCAGTCCCGAGTTGCTCCTCAGTCCCGAGCTGCCCCTCAGTCCCGAGTTGCCTTAGTCCCGAGCTGCCCCTCAGTCACGAGCTGCTCCTCTGTTATGTAGGGTTCTGGGTGAGGACTATTCGACCATGGTCGGCGGTTAGGGTGGATTATCCATGGACGCAAAGGGGAGGAACAATGACATTTATGAAGTGGGGTCCACGTCCGGAGCCGGAACCGCCACCATGGACAGACGCCCACCCGGACCCTCCCTATGGTTTTGAGGTGCGTTCGGGAGTCCGCACCTTAGGGGGGGGGTTCTGTCACGCCTTGGTCTTAGTATTTTGTGTTTTAGTTTATTAGTTAGTCAGACCAGGGTGTGACATGGGTTATTATGTATTGTGTTTTCGTATTGGGGTTTGTAGTGTCTGGGATTGTAGCTGATTAGGGGTGTGTGTGTGTTAAATAGGTTGGCTGCCTGAGGCGGTTCTCAATCAGAGTCAGGTGATTCTCGTTGTCGCTGATTGGGAACCGTATTTAGGTAGCCTGTTTTTCGCTTTGTATTTCGTGGGTGATTGTTCCTGTCTCTGTGTAGTGTGCACCAGTCAGGCTGTAATAGGTTTCACGTTCTGTTTGTTGTTTTTTGTATTTATTAGTTATTCGTGTATAGTTCGTTCGTTTGTCTCACTAAATAAACATGAGTAACTTACACGCTGCATTTCGGTCCGACTCTCTTTCAACAAAAGAAGAACGTCGTTGCACACCACTATGATGACACACAAAATGCTTTTGATTTATTCTAATGTAATTTAGTAATCTGATTACGTTACTGAGTAACTGGTAATCCAAAAGTGACATTACTGATTCCAATTTTGGACAGGTAACTAGTAACTGTAATGGCGAACTAAATTACTTCTGTCCTCGCTTGGAGGCAAGTAACACTGAAACATGCATGAGAGCATTCCCTGTTCCCGATGACTGTGTGATCACTCTCTCCGTAGCTGATGTGAGTAAAACCATTAAACAGGTCAATGTTTTTTTTTTTCACCTTTATTTAACCAGGTAGGCCAGTTGAGAACAAATTCTCATTTACAACTGCGACCTGGTCAAGATAAAGCAAAGCAGTGCGACAAAAACAACAACACAGAGTTACACATGGGATAATAAAACGTACAGTCAATAACACAATCTGTATAAATCTATATACTGTGTGTGCAAATGAAGTAAGGAGGTAAGGCAATAAATAAGCCATAGTGGCAAAGTTATTACAATTTTGTGTGATATAAGTGCAGATGAGGATGTGCAAGTAGAAATACTGGTGTGCAAAAGAGCAGAAAAATCTAAAACAAATATGGGATGAGGTAGGTAGTTGGTTGGATGGGCTATTTACAGATGGGCTATGTACAGCTGCAGCGATCGGTAAGCTGCTCTGACAGCTGATGCTTACAGTTAGTGAGGGAGATATAAGACTCCAACTTCAGTGATTTTTGCATTTCGTTCCAGTCAATGACAGCAGAGAACTGGAAGGAAAGGTGGCCAAATGTGGTGTTGGCTTTGGGGATGACCAGTGAAATATACCTGCTGGAGTGCGTGCTATGGGTGGGTGTTGCTATGGTGACCAGTGAGCTGAGATAAGGCGGAGCTTTACCTAGCAAAGACTTATAGATGACCTGGAGCCAGTGGGTTTGGCGACAAATATGTAGTGAGGACCAGCCAAACAGAGCATACAGGTCACAGTGGTGGGAAGCATGTCAATCAAATTTATTTATGAAGCCCTTCTTACATCAGCTGATGTCACAAAGTGCTGTACGGAAACCCAGCCTAAATTTATGAAGCCCTTCTTACATCAGCTGATGTCACAAAGTGCTGTACGGAAACCCAGCCTAAAACCTAAACAGCAAGCAATGCAGGTGTAGTAGCACGGTGGCTAGGAAAAACTCCCTAGAAAGGCCAAAACCTAGGAAGAAACCTAGAGAGGAACCAGGCTATGAGGGGTGGCCAGTCCTCTTCTTGCTGTGCCAGGTGGAGATTATAACAGAACATGGCCAAGATGTTCAAATGTTCATAGATGACCAGCGGGGTTAAATAATAATAATCACAGTGGTTGTCGAGGGTGCAACAGGTCAGCACCTCAGGAGTAAATGTCAGTTGGCTTTTCATAGCCGATCATTCAGAGTATCTCAACCGCTTCTGCTGTCTCTAGAGAGTTTAAAACAGCAGGTCTGGGACAGGTAGCAGGTCTGGGACAGGTAGCACGTCCGGTAAACAGGTCAGGGTTCCATAGCCGCAGGCAGAACAGTTGAAACTGGAGTAGCAGCATGGCCAGGTGGAATGGATCCTAGGGCTCAGGTCCTCAGAGAGAGAGAACGAAAGAAAGAAAGAAAGAAAGAAAGAAAGAAAAAGAGAGAAAGAGAGAGAGATTTAGTGAGAGCATGCTTAAATTCACACAGGACACTGGATAAGACAGGATAAATACTCCAGATATAACGGACTGACCCTAGCCCACTGACACACTAACTACTGCAGCATAAATACTGGAGGCCCTGCCCCGTCTGTCGATACCCCCGGACAGGGCCAAACAGGCAGGATATAACCCCACCTACTTGTTTGTATGTGACCAAATACATATTCTCCACCATAATTTGCAAAAAATTAATTAAAAATCCTACATTGTGATTTTCTGTGTACCTATGATGACAATTACAGGCCTCTCTCATCTTTTTAAGTGGGAGAACTTGCACAATTGGTGATTGACTAAATACTTTTTTGCCCCACTGTAGATCTCCGCCACGGCACAACCCAAGGGGTTGCGCCAACCAGGGCAGGAAGATCACGTCAGTGACTCAACCCACTCAAGTGACGTACCCTTCCTAGGGATGGCATGAAAGAGCACCAGTAAGCCAGTGACTCAGCCCCTGTAATAGGGTTAGAGACAGAGAATCCCAGTGGAGAGAGGGAAACCGGCCAGGCAGAGACAGCAACTGTGGTTTGTTGCTCCAGTGCCTTTCCGTTCACCTTCACACTGGGCCAGACGACACTCAATCATAGGACCTACTGAAGAGATGAGTCTTCAATAAAGACTTAAAGGTTCAGACCGAGTCTCCATTCCATAACAATGGAGCGCTACAGGAGAAATCCCTGCCTCCAACTGTTTGCTTAGAAATTCTAGGGACAGTAAGGAGGCCTGCGTCTTGTGACCATAGTGTACGGCAGGACCAAATCGGAAATATAGGTAGAGATAGGTAGGAGCAAGCCCATGTAATGTTTTGTAGGTTAGCAGTGAAATCAGGCCTAGCCCTAAAAGGAAGCCAGTGTAGAGAGGCTAGCATGAGTAATATGATTGCATTTTTTGTTTCTAGTCAAGATTCTAGCAGTCGTGTTTAGCACTAACTAGTTTATTTAGTGCTTTATCCGGGTAGCCTGAAAGTAGAGCATTGCAGTAGTCTAACCTAGAAGTGACAAAAGCATGGATTAATTTTTCTGCATCATTTTTGGACAGAAAGTTTCTGATTTTTACAATGATTTTAAGCAGATGGAAAAAAGCTGTCCTTGAAACAGTCTTGATATGTTCGTCAAAAGAAAGATCAGTGTCCAGCGTAACGCCGAGGTCCTTCACAGTTTGATTTGAGACTACTGCACAACCATCAAGATTAATTGTCAGATTCAACAGAAGATCTCTTTGTTTCTTGGGACCTAGAACAAGCATGTTTAAAAGTAAATCATTTTACGCCATCCACTTCCTTATGTCTGAAACACAGGCTTCCAGGTAGGGCAATTCTTGGGCTTCACCTTGTTTCATTGAAATGTAGAGCTGTGTGTCATCCGCATACCAGTGAAAGTTAACATTATGTTTCCGAATGACATCACCAAGAGGTCAAATATATAGTGAAAACAATAGTGGTCCTAAAACAGAGCCTTGAGGATCACCAAAATGTACAGTAGATTTGTCAGAAGATAAACCCTCCACAGAGACAAACTGATATCTTTCCGACAGATAAGCTCTAAACCAGACTAGAGCTTGTCCGTGTAGACCAATTTGGGGTTCCAATCTCTCCAAAAGAATGTGGTTATCGATGGTATCAAAATCCGCACTAAGGTCTAGGAGAACAGGGACAGATGCAGAGCCTCGGTCTGACGCCATTAAAAGGTAATTTGCCACCTTCACAAGTACAGTCTCAGTGCTATGATGGGGTCTAAAACCAGACTGGAGCGTCTCACTGCCGCAGGAAGGCAGTGAGTTGCTGCGCAACAGCTTTTTCTACAAATCTTTGAGAGGAATAGGCAGATAGTTCTTTATATTTTCTGGTTCAAGGTTTGGCTTTTTCAAGAGAGGCTTTATTACTGCCATTTGTAGTGAGTTTGGTACACATCAGGTGGATAGAGAGCCATTTATTATGTTCAACATAGGAGGGCCAAGCACAGGAAGCAGCTCTTTCAGTAGTTTAGTTGGAATAGGGTCCAGTATGCAGCTTGAAGGTTTAGAGGCCATGATTATCTTCATCAATGTGTCAAGAGATATAGTACTAAAAATCTTGAGCGTAACCCTTGATCCTAGGTCCTGGCAGAGTTGTGCAGACTCAGGACAACTGAGCTTTGGAGGAATACACAGATTTAAAGAGGAGTCCGTAATTTACTTTGTAATGATCATGATCTTTTCCTCAAAGAAGTTCATGAATGTTCATGAATGTATTACTGCTGAAGTGAAATCCATCCTTTCCTGGTGGAATGCTGCTTTTTAGTTAGCTTTGCGACAGTATCAAAAATACATTTTGGATTGTTCTTATTTTACTCAATTAAGTTGGAAAAATAGGATGATCGAGCAGTAGGGAGGGCTCTTCGATACTGCACGGTACTGTCTTTCCAAGCTAGTCCAGTTTGGTGTAGCGCCATTTCTGTTCCAATTTTCTGGAAGCTTGCTTCAGAGCTTGGGTATTTTCTGTATACCAGGGAGCTAGTTTCTTATGACAAATGTTTTCTGTTTTTAGGGGTGTGACTGCATCTAGTGTATTGTGCAATGTTAAATTGAGTTCCTCATTTTGGTGGTTAACTTATTTTTTGTCCTCTGACGTCCTTGGGTAGGAGGAGGGAGTCTGGAAGGGCATCTAGGAATCTTTGGGTTGTCCGAGAATTTATTGCACAACTTTTGATGATCTTTGGTTGGGGTCTGAGCAGATTATTTGATGCAATTGCAAACGTAATAAAATGGTGGTCTGATAGTCCAGGATTATGAGGAAAAACATTAAGATCCACAACATTTATTCCACGGGACAAAACTAGGTCCAGAATATGACTGTGGCAGTGAGTAGATCTGGAGACATGTTGGACAAAACTCACTGAGTCGATGATGGCTCCGAAAGCCTTTTGGAGTGGGTCTGGAGACTTTTTGATGTGAATTTTAAAGTCACCAAAAATTTGAATATTATCTGCCATGACTACAAGGTCCGATAGGAATTCAGGTAACTCAGTGAGGAACGTTGTATATGGCCCAGGAGGCCTGTAAACAGGAGCTATAAAAAAGTGATTGAGTAGGCTGCATACATTTCATGACTAGAAGCTCATGTTAGCAGCACTAACAGTGTTTTACTAGTGCTTTTCACATGCAGTACTAACAGTATGTTTTAATAGTGGTTTTACAGTGGACTCACTAAACACAAATGCTTTGTTTGTAAATTATATCTGACTGTTGGAGTGTGCCCCTGGTTATCTGTAAATTAAATAAACAAGAAAATTGTGCCATCTGGTTTGCTTAACAACTTCTTGACGCACCCATCCCGTTACCGGGATCATTTTCATCAACATCCGCTGAATTGCAGCATGCCAAATTTCAATGAAATTACTAAAAGTATTTAATTTTCATGAAATCACAAGTGCAATACAGCAAAACACAGCTTAGCTTGTTGTTAATTCACCTTGCGTGTCAGATTTCAATAAAGCTTTTCGGCGAAAGCATACCAAGCGTTTATGTAAGAACATCTCTCTCAGTAGACAAAATATTACAAACAGCTAGCCGCCAAGTAGATTAGTCACGAAAGTCAGAAAACCTTTGATGATCTTCGGATGTTTGCACTCACGAGACTCACAGTTACACAATAAATGTTCCTTTTGTTCCATAAAGATTATTTTCATATCCAAAATACCTCCATTTGTTTGGCGCGTATGAAAAACGCTGCTGGCACCCTGCCATCCACTGACGCGATGGGTTCTTTCTTGCTCATTTTCCAAACTATGTCTAAAGACTGTTCACACCTTGAGAAAGCCATAGGAAAAGGAATCTGGTTGATATCCCTTTAAATGGAGGCAAGGCATCCAATGGAACAGAGAGCTTTCAGGAAAAACAGCACTTTCGCCTGCAATATCAGTTCTGTTATACTCACAGACAATATTTTGACAGTTGTCGATACTTTAGTGTTTTCTATCCTAATCTGACAATTATATGCATATTCTAGTTTCTGGGCCTGAGAAATAGGCAGTTTTAATTGGGTACGTTTTTCAGCCAAACACGAAAATACTGCCCCTACACTCAAGTTTTAAGAGAAGGAATTTCAAAATGTTATACTTTTACTTTTAATACTAAGTATATTTAAAACCAAATGCTTTTACTCAAGTAGTATTTTACTGAGTGACTTTCACTTATTCTTCAGTAATTTTCAATTAATTAAGGTATCTTTACTTTTATTCAAGTATGACAATTGGGTACTTTTTACATTTCTGTGGTTTTCGCATGGAGTACTAACAGTCTGTTTAATAGTGGTTTTAGCATGAAGTACTGTCTGTTTCAATAGTGGTTTCTGCATGCCGTATTGTCTGTTTTAATAGTGGTTTTAACATGCAGCACTAACAGTCTGTTTAATAGTGGTTTTAGCATCCAGTACGAACAGTCTGTTTAATAGTGGTTTTAACATGCAGTACTAACTGAAGTCAGGTTGATTTATAGCTACCTGAAAATATTATTTGGAAATAGCTGTCAGACATTTGTTACAGTGAAATGTCAGAGAGAGAGAGAGAGAGAGAGAGAGAGAGAGAATTTGTAAACAAATCCAATCTTGATAAACTCTCATATCTATTAGGTGAAATATCAGTGTGCCACCACAGCAGCAAGATTTGTGACCTGTTGCCACAAGAAAAGGGCAACCAGTGAAGAACAAATGCATTTTCCCTCTCCTGCTTCAACTATTTGCACTAGCCAATAACATAACATTTGAAATATCTATATTATTTTATATATATATATATATCTATATTCTTTTAAAACTTTTGGGAGTTTAATGTTTACTGATAATTTCTGATTGTTGATTTAAGAGAGAGAGAGAGAGAGAGAGAGAGAGAGAGAGAGAGAGAGAGAGAGAGAGAGAGAGAGAGAGAGAGAGAGAGAGAGAGAGAGAGAGAGAGAGAGAGAGATGTTTGATCGGCTTGTCCCCAAGCCACTCCTACAATGTTTTGGTTGTGTGCTTACTGTAGGGTTGTTGTCCTGTTGGAAGGTGAACCTTCGCCCAAGTCTGATGTCTGTACTTTGTCTCATTAATCTTTCCCTCAATGTTGACTAGTCTCCCAGTCCCTGCCGCTGAAAAATACCCCGCAGCATGATGCTGCCACCACCATACTTCACCATAGGGATGGTGCCAGGTTTCCTCCCGATGTGACGCTTGGCATTCAGGCCAAAGAGTTCAATCTTGGTTTCATCAGACCAGAGATTCTTGTTTCTCATGGTCTGAGAGTCCTTTAGGTGCCTTTTGGCAAAGTCCAAGCAGGCTATCATGTGCCTTTTACTGAGGAGTAGCTTCCATCTGGCCACTGTACCGTAAAGGTAGATGGAGCTCCGTCAGAGTGGACATTGGTCAGGGAGGTGGCCAAGAACCCGATGGTCACTCTGATGGAGCTCCAGAATTCCTCTGTGGAGATGGAAGAACATTCCATGAAGACAATCATCTCTGCAGTACTTCACCAATCAGGCCTTTACGGTAGAGTTGCCAGACGGAAGCCACTCCTAAGTAAAAGGCACATGACAGCCCGCTTGGAGTTCGCCAAAAGGCACCTAAAGCACTCTCAGACCATTGAAAGTCCCCAGATTGCTCAGTTTGGCCGGGCCACTAGCTCTAGGAAGTGTCTTGGTGGTTTCAAACTTCTTCCATTTAAGACTGATGGAGGCCACTGTGTTCTTGGGTACCTTCAATGTTGCAGATATCTTTTTAGTACCCTTCCCCAGATCTGTGCCTCGACACAGTCCTGTCTCGGGGGTCTACGGACAATTCTTTCGACTTCATGGCTTGGTTTTGCACTGACATGCACTGTCAACTGTGGGACCTTTATATAGACATGTGTGTGCCTTTCCAAATCATGTCCAATCAATTTAATTTACCACAGGAGGACTCCAATCAAGGTGTAGAAACATCTCAAGGATGATCAATGGAAACAGGATGCACTAGAGCTCAATTTCAAGTCTCATAGCTAAGGGTCGGAATAGTCATGTAAATAAGGTATATCAGTTTTTTTTATATACATTTGCTAAAATTTCTAAAAACCTGTTTTTGCTTTGTCATTATGGGGTATTGTGATGTCATTATGGGGTATTGTGATGTCATTATGGGGTATTGTGATGTCATTATGGGGTATTGTGTATAGATTGATGAGGAGGAAAAAATAATTGTATACATTTTAGAATAATGCTGTAACGTAACAAAATGCGGAATAAGGGGAAGGGGTCTGAATACTTTCTGAATGCAAGTTAGTTATTGTTTCATTTTCTATATTTATTATGTTTCTACTATTGAATGTTACCATTTTATTGTTGTTATTTTTTTGTATTATTTTCTTTATTTTGTTTACATTTTTATTATTCATTATTTTATTCCAATATATATTGTATACATTGTTGCTTTGGCAATATTGACTCAATGTTTTTCATGCTAATTAAAGCAGCTCGAATTTGAGAGAGAGAGAGAGAGAGAGAGAGAGAGATAGAGAGGGAGATGGAGATGGATATATATATTTATATATATATATATAGAGAGAGAGAGGGGGAGAGATATGGAGATAGAGAGAGAGGGAAGAGATGGATATATATATATATATATATAGAGAGAGAGAGAGGGAAGAGAGAGAGAGAGAGGGAAGAGAGAAAGAGAGAGAGAGTGAGAGAGGGAAGAGAAAGATAGAGAGAGAGTGGAGATAGAGAGAGGGCAAAGATGTAGAGAGAGATAGAAAACTATAGCTTAGGACCATATAATTCAGATAGGCTTCGCTGAAAGATTTAAATTGTAATTTCCTAATATGGAATCAGTAGTTTGCTTGCGTTAGACTTGCAAACCTATCATTATTGCACAATGCGTAATTTTTTAAATTGATGGGCTTTTACTAATTAACCCATTGATTAGAGATGACGTGTAAATCAATTGTTTTTTAATTGATGTAATCATTAAATTACGCAAGGGGCTGTTTTTGTTAGCCATAACATATCAACCATACAGAGAACAGTAGAAGGTCCGACTGATCCAGAACCATGTGCAGACAATGTTGGGCCAGGTTTTATAATGACTGCCTTGTCACATACATATATTTAGCAGATGCTATTGCGGGTGTAATGAAATGCTTGTGTTCCTAGCACCAACAGTGCAGTAATATGTAACAATAGACGCGTTTAATAAGTAAAATAATGTAATTAAGAAATACAGAAATATTAGGACGAGCAATGTTGGAAAATGTTAAATATATATCTATACATTTATATATATACACATACATACACATATCATATATATACTGTGTGTGTATATATATATATATATATATATATATATATATATATATATATTTACACTGTATATATATATATATATATATATATATATATATATATATATATATATATATATACAGTTTATACATATATATATATATATATATATATATATATATATATATATATATATATATATATATATATATATATATATATATATATATATATATGATACGATGTGTGGATGGACAGTATGTGGATAAAATATATGGTAAATCTGAAGAATACATAGGATAGAATAGTACAGTGCCTTCTAAAGTATTCTGACCACACTTTTTCCACATTTTGCTACATTACAGCCTTCTTCCAAAATTCTCACTCTACATACAATACCCTCTCATGACAAAGCGAAAACAGGTTTTTAGAAATGTTTGCTAATTTACAAAAACAAAAAACAAAACAGAAGTACCTTATTTGCCTAAGTATTCAGACCCATTGCTATGACACTTGCAGTTGAGCTCAGATGCATCCTGTTTCCATTGACCAACCTTAAGAAGTTTCTGCACCTTGATTGGAGCCCACCTGTGGTAAATTCACATGAACTAAACAATAAACTAGCATGGGCAATGCAGAGGACTTTACACAACTACAGCACGAAGCACAATAGATTAGCCTGGGCAATGCAGAGGACTTGACACAACTAAAGCACCAAGCACAATAGATTAGCCTGGGCAATGCAGAGGACTTTACACAACTACAGCACCAAGCACAATAGACTAGCCTGGGCAATGCAGAGGACTTTACACAACTACAGCACCAAGCACAATAGGTTAGCCTGGGCAATGCAGAGGACTTTACACAACTACAGCACCAAGCACAATAGATTAGCCTGGGCAAATGGAAAGTACTAGTGCTTACACCAATACATGTTTGCTATTTCAAGTGATCGATAGCTGAGCTAGCCTAAATGTTACCGGCATGGGCGTGTGCTTGGTTCAGTATGAACACGCACAAAACGCTAGCAATAGCTTAGCTAGCCTAATCGCTAGCAGCTTGTTCTCCTTATGAAATCTCAACAAATCCTGGTGTCAAATTTTCATCCTCTACCTCTCCGCAGCACATTCGGATAGATAAGTGAGTGTTTTTATCCGTTTTTGTCTTTCTAGTTCAGATTTATAAAACTTCTCACGACGATTTGAAACGTGGTTTTTCTTCCATATAATGGCGGTAGCTCCTCTTGTTTCGTTCTAGCTCCTTTTCAACATGTTAGCGTCCTCTTGTTCCGTTGCTCCTTTTCAACATGTTAGCGTCCTCTTGTTCCGTTCTAGCTCCTTTTCAACATGTTAGCGTCCTCTTGTTCCGTTCTAGCTCCTTTTCAACATGTTAGCGTCCTCTTGTTCCGTTCTAGCTCCTTTCCAACATGTTAGCGTCCTCTTGTTCCGTTGCTCCTTTTCAACATGTTAGCGTCCTCTTGTTCCATTCGAGCTCCTTTTCAACATGTTAGCGTCCTCTTGTTCCATTCGAGCTCCTTTTCAACATGCTAGCGTCCTCTTGTTCCATTCAAGCTCCTTTTCAACATGTTAGTGTCCTCTTGTTCCATTCGAGCTCCTTTTCAACATGTTAGCGTCCTCTTGTTCCATTCGAGCTCCTTTTTAACATGCTAGCGTCCTCTTGTTCCATTCGAGCTCCTTTCGACATGTTAGCGTCCTCTTGTTCCATTCAAGCTCCTTTTCAACATGCTAGCGTCCTCTTGTTCCATTCAAGCTCCTTTTCAACATGTTAGTGTCCTCTTGTTCCATTCGAGCTCCTTTTCAACATGCTAGCGTCCTCTTGTTCCATTCGAGCTCCTTTTCAACATGTTAGCGTCCTCTTGTTCCATTCGAGCTCCTTTTCAACATGCTAGCGTCCTCTTGTTCTGTTGCTCCTTTTCAACATGTTAGCGTCCTCTTGTTCTGTTGCTCCTTTTCAACATGCTAGCGTCCACTTGTTCCATTTGAGCTCCTTTTCAACATGTTAGCGTCCTCTTGTTCCATTCGAGCTCCTTTTCAACATGTTAGCGTCCTCTTGTTCCATTCGAGCTCCTTTTCAACATGCTAGCGTCCTCTTGTTCCATTCAAGCTCCTTTTCAACATGTTAGTGTCCTCTTGTTCCATTCGAGCTCCTTTTCAACATGTTAGCGTCCTCTTGTTCCATTCGAGCTCCTTTTCAACATGCTAGCGTCCTCTTGTTCCATTCGAGCTCCTTTTCAACATGCTAGCGTCCTCTTGTTCCATTCGAGCTCCTTTTCAACATGCTAGCTTCCTCTTTTTCCATTCGAGCTCCTTTTCAACATGCTAGCGTCCTCTTGTTCCATTCGAGCTCCTTTTCAACATGCTAGCGTCCTCTTGTTCCATTCGAGCTCCTTTTCAACATGCTAGCGTCCTCTTGTTCCATTCGAGCTCCTTTTCAACATGCTAGCGTCCTCTTGTTCCATTCGAGCTCCTTTTCAACATGTTAGCGTCCTCTTGTTCCATTCGAGCTCATTTTCAACATGCTAGCGTCCTCTTGTTCCATTCGAGCTCCTTTTCAACATGCTAGCGTCCTCTTGTTCCATTCGAGCTCCTTTTCAACATGTTAGCGTCCTCTTGTTCCATTCGAGCTCCTTTTCAACATGCTAGCGTCCTCTTGTTCTGTTGCTCCTTTTCAACATGTTAGCGTCCTCTTGTTCTGTTGCTCCTTTTCAACATGCTAGCGTCCACTTGTTCCATTTGAGCTCCTTTTCAACATGCTAGCGTCCTCTTGTTCCATTCGAGCTCCTTTTCAACATGCTAGCGTCCTCTTGTTCCATTCGAGCTCCTTTTCATCATGCTAGCGTCCTCTTGTTCCATTCGAGCTCCTTTTCAACATGTTAGCGTCCTCTTGTTCCATTCGAGCTCCTTTTCAACATGTTAGCGTCCTCTTGTTCCATTCGAGCTCCTTTTCAACATGTTAGCGTCCTCTTGTTCCATTCGAGCTCCTTTTCAACATGTTAGCGTCCTCTTCTTCCATTCGAGCTCCTTTTCAACATGTTAGCGTCCTCTTGTTCCATTCTAGCTCCTTTTCAACATGCTAGCGTCCTCTTCTTCCATTCGAGCTCCTTTTCAACATGCTAGCATCCTCTTGTTCCATTCCAGCTCCTTTCAACATGCTAGCGTCCTCTTGTTCCATTCGAGCTCCTTTTCAACATGCTAGCGTCCACTGGTGCAGAACCTTGAGGTTAAGAGAGGGACTAAGATGGAATATTTCATTTTGATGATCTCAAAATAAACTGCTCGCCATGCAGCTTCTGACAACTGATTTGTAACGGTGGTCAAGTTATGAACATATCTCAATATAATATCATATGGTTGGTTACTGGAATCTCACTAGTGACGATAAGTATTCAGCGGTCTAAGGCACTGCATCTCAGTGCAAGAGGCGTCACTACAGTCCCTGGTTCGAATCCAGGCTGAATCACATCCGGCCATGATTGGGAGTCCCATAGGACACCCAGCATCGTCCGGGTTTGGCCTGGGTAAGCCGTCATTGTAAATAAGAATTTGTTCTTAACTGACTTGCTTAGTTTAATAAAGTTGAATTTAAATAAAAAATAAAAATTACTCAGCCTGTTTCTATCCCCAGCCAGTTATCATGAGCATGTTATCCTGAGCCTGTTATCTTAAGCCTGTTATCATGAGCCTGTTATCTTAAGCCTGTTATCCTGAGCCTGTTATCTTAAGCCTGTTATCTTAAGCCTGTTATCTTAAGCCTGTTATCCTGAGCCTGTTATCCTCAGCTTGTTATCTTAAGCCTGTTATCTTAAGCCTGTTATCTTAAGCCTGTTATCTTAAGCCTGTTATCTTAAGCCTGTTATCTTATGCCTGTTATCTTAAGCCTGTTATCTTAAGCCTGTTATCTTAAGCCTGTTATCTTAAGCCTGTTATCTTAAGCCTGTTATCTTAAGCCTGTTATCTTATGCCTGTTATCTTATGCCTGTTATCTTAAGCCTGTTATCCTGAGCCTGTTATCTTAAGACTGTTATCCACAGTGTGTACAAAGAATATCGGCATAATGATCAGTTTCACATGAGGGGGTAACGTGGTCAAAGTAAAATGTAATTGTCCCGCAATAACCAAAAATGGTTGAGAACTACTGTCGTAGACTGTATTACGTGTAAAGGATACTCTGCTCTTATCCCTGATACACACAGAGACAGACAGACAGATACGCACACGTAACAGAGGGCATTCTAATCACAGTGCTCTTTGAAAGCCCTGTTCCACGCCCGTTATTTCACATCCAGGTCTGATTCAATGAACAGTTATGTAACCAGGTCCTTAACATCCAGACATAGTGCTCTTCTTCCCACTCAGAGAGAGAGAGGAGAGAGTTAGAGAGAGAAGAGAGAGTAGAGAAAGAGAGAGAGAAAGAGAGAGAGAGAGAGAAAGAGGGAGAGAGAGAGAAGAGAGAAAGGAGAGAGAGAGAAGAGAGAGAGGAGAGAGAGAGAGAGAAGAGAGAGAGAGAGAGAGAGAGAGAGAGAGAGAGAGAGAGAGAGAAAGGAGAGAGAAGAGAGAAAGGAGAGAGAGAAAGGAGAGAAAGGAGAGAGGGAGAAAGGAGAGAAAGGAGAGAAAGGAGAGAGAGAGAGAGAGAGAAAGGAGAGAGAGAGAGAAAGGAGAGAGAGAGAGAGAGAGAGAGAGAGAGAGAAGGAAAAAAAAGAAAGAAAGAAAGAAAGAAAGAAAGAAAGAAAGAAAGAAAGAAAGAAAGGAGAGACTGCCAAGGCCCCACAGTGGGCTCTCTAATCTGGATTGATGGAACAGCACATTGGGTCTAAATTTAGTCTCACAGAGAACATTCTTCTTCTCTCTCTGTCATTGTCACTAAGGGGCAAGGCAGTGGTTTTTCAGATTTTCGACAGTTACACGTAGAGCGCGAGAGAGAGCTGAAACTGGCTCCCATGCCTCACTCACTCCTGCTAGCTTTCTCTGTCTCTGTTTCCTTCTCTCTTTGTCTGTTTCATGTCTCTTACGGCTCTCTCTCTCTAGGTTATCTCTAGCTCTCTTTCTCTCTCCCTCTTTAGTCTCCGTATCTCTCCCTTTCTCTAGGTTATCTCTAACTCTCTCTCTCTCTCCCTCTTTAGTCTCCGTATCTCTCCCTTTCTCTAGGTTATCTCTAACTCTCTCTCTCTCCCTCTTTAGTCTCCGAAACTCTCCCTTTCTCTAGGTTATCTCTAGCTCTCTCTCTCTCTCCCTCTTTAGTCTCCGTATCTCTCCCTTTCTCTAGGTTATCTCTAACTCTCTCTCTCTCTCTCTCTCTCCCTCTTTAGTCTCCGTATCTCTCCCTTTCTCTAGGTTATCTCTCGCTCTCTACCCTCTTTAGTCTCTGTCTCTCTCTCTCTGTAGGCTCTGGCTCTTCCACTTTCTCTCTCGCTATCTTTACATTTGACGTTTTAGTCATTTAACAGACGCTCTTATCCAGAGCAACTTATAGTTACTGCATTCATTTTAAGATACTGTAGCTGTGGGATTATTTAAGATACTCTTTGAAGAAGTACGGTTTCAGACGATTTCAGGAGATGTGCAGGGACTCTGCTGTCCTAGTTTCAGGGGGGGGGGGAATGGTTCCCCCATTGGGGTGCCAGGACAGAGAAGAGCCTAGGTGTATGGGTGGGAGAGCCAAGAGGTTGCAGGACGGAGTACTAGGGTGTAGGGTTTGAACATAGCCTGAAGGTAGGAAGGGACAGCTCCTCTTACTGCCCCGTAGGCAAGTGCCATGGTATTGTAGTGGATGTGAGCTTTGACTGGAAGCCAGTGTAGTCTGGAGGAGCAGGGTGACATGGGAGGGAGAACTTGAGGCTGGCTGCGGCATTCTGGATAAATTGCAGGGGTTTGATGGCACAAGTAGGGAACCCAGCCAACAGCGAGTTGCAGTAGTCTAGCTGGGAGATGACAAGTCTTTCGATTGGGACCACTTCCTGTGTGAGGTAGGGTCGTACTCTACAGATGTTGTAGAGAACATGAACCTGCAGGAGCGAGACACTGCTTTCTATGTTTGCAGAGAACAACAGGATGTTGTCCAGGGTCATGTCAAGGTTCTTCACACTCTGGAAATGGGGACACCGAAGTTCTCAACAGTGATGGAGAGGTCTTGGAGTGGGCAAGCCTTCCTGGGAGGAAGAGCAGCAACGTTTTGTCAAGGTTAAGCTTGAGGTCGTTGGCCGACATCCAAGCTGAGATATCTGCCAGGCACGCAGAGATGTTTGTCGCCACCTGGGTGTCAGAAGGGCAGGAAGGAGTAAAGTAGTTGAGTGTCATCCGCATGGCAATGATAGGAGAGACCGTGTGAGGATATGACGGAGCTGAGTGACTTGGTGTATAGAGAGAAGAGGGCCTAGAACTGATCCCTGGGGAACACCAGTAGTGAGAGCATGTGGTGCAGACACAGATCCTCTCCACGCCACCTGGTAAGAGCGTCCACCCAGGAAGGATGCAATACAAGAATGTGCAGAGCCTGAGACGCCCAACCCTGAGAAGGTGTAGTGGAGCATCTGACGGTTCACGGTGTTGAAGGCATTTAATAATGGCGCCGGAGGGGATGGCTGCCGTTTTACAGGGTCCTAACCAATAAAGTTCCAACTGGAGTATTCCTTCTTGTCTTCGAGAGCAATGGAACGCAAGTGACTACCATGAGGAAAAAGCGCGATCACAAAATGGCTGCTTGACGGACATCTGAAATATTCTGCTCTCATTCACTCCCACAACAACATAGAAGCCTCATTATAATTTATATTGATGGTTGACATCTAGTGGAACCCCTAGGCAGTGCAACATCATTCATATCTCAAGGGGATTTCATTGTGGACTCTGTGAATACATACAAGCTCAGATTTCTGACTTCCTGTTTTGATTTCAACTCAGGATTTTGCCTGTCAATATGAGTTATGTTATACTCACAGACATCAGTCCACCAGTTTTAGAAACGTCAGAGTGTTTTCTATCCAATACTAATAATAATATGCAAATATTAGCAACTATGACTGAGGAGCAGGCCGTTTGATATGGGCACCTTTCATCCAAGCTACCCCTGCAGCCATAAAAAGTTAACTCATATCATAGGACACCTACTAGACAAGGGTATGAACTGCCAGACTAAATGCCTAAGACCCCCACCAAGAGCCTCGCGGTGTTCGACCAGCATCCATGGAAGACCAAAACTTTTCCACTCTCTCTCCTGAGTATTTTGACCTCCGGGAGAGCTTCAGTGAGAGGCAAGCCGCCACCCCTCCTCCTCATCCTTCATACGACTGCGCCATAGAACTCCTACCCGGCTCCACCCCTCCCCGGGGCCGACTGTACTCTCTCTTGACCCCTGAAGCAGCAGTCATGGATAAACACATCTGGGAGTCGCTGGAGGCAGGTTTCATTATCTCCTCTACATACCCAGCTGGTGCAGTCTTCTTCGTGGGAAAGAAGGATGGCGGTTTGCTTCCCTCCATTGATTACAGCGGGCTGAACAGGATTACGATTAAGAATCGTTAACACCTAACCTTGACATCTGCCACCTTGGAATTGCCCCATGGGACCCAATTCTTCACCAAACTGGACCTCCGCGATGCTTACAATCCGGTGAGAATCAGGGAGGGAGACGAATGGAAGACTGCCTTTAACACCGCAAGTGGCCACTATCAGTATTTAGTCATTCCCTTCAGATTATCAAACTCACCGGCAATCTTTCAAGCATTGCTCAATGATACACTTCGTGACGTGTTGAATCGGTTTGTCTTTGTTAATCTCGACGACATCATGATCTTCTCCAAGACCCTCCCAGGACATATCCTGCACGCCCGCCAAGTCCTGAGACGCCTCCTGCAGGGTCAACTATACATCAAGCTAAAGAAGTGTGAGTTACATGTATCCCAAGTTTATTTTCTCGGCCACATTATCTCTCCTGCCGGCATCCAAATGGACCCTGTAAAGGTGAGGGCGGTCACCGACTGGCCCAGTTCCCCTTCAATCAAACAAGTCCAATGGTCCCTCGGGTTTGCCCATTTTTACAGGCGTTTTATATGCAACTTTGGTGTGCCTCTCATGGCCCGAACCTGCAAGTCCCAGAACCGTTTTTGCTGGACCCCGAGGCTGACAGGCATTCAGGGAGCTCAAGAGGCGTTTCACGCCCGGATCCATCCTCGTCCAACATGATCCTACTCGTCCCCTTGTGGTTCTTAATCGTAATGCCTCGGACACCAGAGCAAGGTTGGTCCTTTCACAGTGGAACAAGGAGGACAAAAAACTGCACCCATGTGCCTTTCTCTCCAAGTGGTTGTCGCCAGCGGAATGCAACTACGAAGTAGGCAACCGGGAGCTCTTGGCAGTTAAGTGGGCCCTTGAGGGGTAGAGACACTGGTTGGTGGGGGCACCTAATCCTTTCGTGATCTGGACGGACCATAAGAACTTGGTCTACATTCAAGAAGCCAAGAGGGGGCCTTCCGAGTGGCGCAGTGGTCTAAGGCTGTGCCACTAGAGATTCGGAGTTTGAGTCCAGGCTCTGTCGCAGCCGGCCGTGACCGGGAGACCCACGGAGCGGAGTACAATTGGATTTAGGGGAGGGTTTGGCCGACAGGGATGTCCTTGTCACATCGCGCACTAGCGACTCCTGTGGCGGGCTGGGCGCAGTGCACGCTGACACGGTCGCCAGGTGTATGGTGTTTCCGCCAACACATTGGTGCAGCTGGCTACCGGGTTCAGTGGGCATTGTGTCAAGAAGCAGTGCGGCTTGGTTGGGTTGTGTTTCGGAGGACGCACAGCTCGAGACCTTCGTATCTCCTGAGTCCGTATGGGAGTTGCGGAGATGAGACAAAATTGGGGAGAAAAAGGTAAATAAAAATAAAAGCCAGGAATTTGAACCATTGTCCGTTCGTGTCCGGAGTGAGTTTTTGAGGCTTTGTGTTTTTCTGGTGTACCCTGATCCGGTGGATCCGTTTCTCAGTAAATTATTTATGTTTAACCTTAACCACTGATTCCTCGTCTGGTTCTCTTCTTTTCACCTGGGTCCAACCTCCCCATGTCACAGACAGTACATAAAGTACGTGGCCCTAGCTAGCAAAAGACAGTCCTCGACAAGAAATTAAGACAAAAATGAGAGCAGGAATTCTCTAGTTTAAGATGTCCAAATTTAGACATATCAGATGTTTCAGTGCCCCTTTAATACTTGAAAGTACATATACAGTGCCTTGCGAAAGTATTCGGCCCCCTTGAACTTTGCGACCTTTTGCCACATTTCAGGCTTCAAACATAAAGATATAAAACTGTATTATTTTGTGAAGAATCAACAACAAGTGGGACACAATCATGAAGTGGAACGACATTTATTGGATATTTCAAACTTTTTTAACAAATCAAAAACTGAAAAATTGGGCGTGCAAAATTATTCAGCCCCCTTAAGTTAACACTTTGTAGCGCCACCTTTTGCTGCGATTACAGCTGTAAGTCACTTGGGGTATGTCTCTATCAGTTTTGCACATCGAGAGACTGAAATTTTTTCCTATTCCTCCTTGCAAAACTGCTCGAGCTCAGTGAGGTTGGATGGGAGAGCATTTGTGAACAGCAGTTTTCAGTTCTTTCCACAGATTCTCGATTGGATTCAGGTCTGGACTATACATATATCATATTTCAGTAAGCAACATCTGTCTACATCAATTAATCATAATGATTTAACGTTCATTATTATCTGAGTATAGGACTCTGAGATTACCTGTAATGTATAAACCTAACCAAAAAATATATGTACCAATATTCCAGTTTCAACACTGTTGTCTATGATCTGGGTTTCAGAGAAAAATCTATGTCTTCCACAATGTACCAATATTCCAGTTTCAACACTGTTGTCTATGATCTGGGTTTCAGAGAAAAATCTATGTCTTCCACAATGTTCCAATATTCCAGTTTCAACACTGTTGTCTATGATCTGGGTTTCAGAGAAAAATCTATGTCTTCCACAATGTTCCAATATTCCAGTTTCAACACTGTTGTCTATGATCTGGGTTTCAGAGAAAAATCTAATAGCCCATATCTATAGCTTACAGCAAGTTGGAAATACTCCTGGCCCTATTTATGAGACTTATGAGACGAGACGTGATCCCATGTTAGTGTCTCAGCGACATTCACAGATGCTTGAGCTTCAGCCAAAGTCATAAAGCGGTGTGCTCACCGGTAAAGTGGTGCTTTTCAGACCAATGACCTGATGGGTGGAACGGAGCGCTCTCTCCTTGAACACCAGAGTCAGAGACAACAACAGCTGTGCCTCAGTACACTACAGGTGTGCTATATTAATTGGACCAGTTTCTCACAGCAGGAAAATAATCCTGCAACAACAGGAAATTATAATTATTATGTGGATTATAATTAATGAACATTTTTGTAGGGTTGGATACATTTTTATTTAGGATGAATCAAGAGTCTGACATTTTTGAAGTGAAAATTACAAACTTTAAAAGTCTTTTTAAATCCTCAAAGACCCTGTAATTTGCATTTCCTGCTGCACAAGAAAATTATTTGCGACCACTGAGTGATCAAATTAAGAGAGGACAACTGTACCTCCTCTCACCCCCCCAAGTACAAGTCTTTAACAATAATAGTCACAAGGCCATTTTTTTAAATGCTGCTGTTGAGTTAGGTACACTACGAAACATTTTTTTTTAAACAGCATGGTGACAAACTTCTTCTTTTTTTAAAACCAGCATTAATTTGTTTTTCTCCATATTCGTCTCTCAGTGGTAAAATGCCTTTCAGCAAAATAGTGGACTGTGAACATTGAAAGCACTTTGGCAGCAATTACAACAAAGGTGGTTTGATCAACTCAAATTGTTTCACTTGGCTACGTAGTTGAATGCGAACGTAGTGGAATGCGAAGGTTTGTGCTATTTGACTAAAAGACAATATAGCACAGAAGCAGCTCATCAAGGTAACTGTCAAGAACAATATCTAACTAACAGGGAGACGTTTGAAGTTATATTTAGGTAGTAAGAGAGGATTTTTAACAGGAAAGACATGAAAAAGGGATGAAATGAATTAAAGGGATGAAATGAATTAAAGGGATGAAATGAATTAAAGGGATGAAATTAATCGAGTTGTTTATGGCGAGATATAAAGTGCCTTCGGAATCATACCTCTTGAAATTTTTCACATTTGTTATGTTGTTCTTGATCTAAAATGTATTAAATAGTCCCCCCCCCCCCCATAATCAATCTATACAAAATACCCCATAATGACTAATTAAAAAGAGGTCTTTAGAAATGTTTGCTAATTTCTAAAAAAATAATTTTTGTTGAAATATCACATTTACATAATTATTCAGACCCTTTACTAAAGTACTTTGTTGAAGCACCTTCGGAAGCGATAACATCGTCGAGTCTTCTTGGTTATGACGCTACAAGCTTGGCACATCTGTATCTGTCGAGTTTCTCCCATTCTTCTCAGCAGATCCTCACAAGCTCTGTCAGGTTGGATGAGGAGTGTTGCTGCACAGCTATTTTCAGGTCTCTCCAGAGATGTTTGATCGGGTTCAATTCCGGGCTCTGGCTGGGCCACTCAAGGACATTCAGAGACTTGTCCCGAACCACTGCGTTGTCTTGGCTGTGTGCTTAGGGTCGTTGTCCTGTTGGAAGGTGACGGAACAGACTATACACTGAGTCTACAAAATATTAAGGACACCTTCCTAATATTGAGTTGCAACCGCCCTCCTACCTCTGCCATCAGAACAGCCTCAGTTCATCAGGACTCTACAAGGTGTTGAAAGCGTTCCACAGGGCTGCTGGCCCATGTTGACTCTACAAGGTGTTGAAAGCGTTCCACAGGGCTGCTGGTCCATGTTGACTCTACAAGGTGTTGAAAGCGTTCCACAGGGCTGCTGGCCCATGTTGACTCTACAAGGTGTTGAATGCGTTCCACAGGGCTGCTGGCCCATGTTGACTCCAATGCTTCCAACACTTGTGTCAACTTGGCTGGATTTCCTTTGGGTGGTGGACCATTCTTGATACACACAGGAAACTGTTGAGTGTGAAAAACCCAGTTATTGACTTAAACCGTTGCGCAGGCACCTACTACTGGGGTTCAAAGGCACAACTATTTTGTATTGCTCTGAATGGCATGCATATCCATGTCTCAATTGTCTCAAGGCTTAAACATTCTTCTTTAACCGGTCTCCTCCCCTTCATCTCCACTGATTAAAGTGGATTTAACAAAGTGGCATTAATAAGAGCTCATAGCTTTCATCTGAATCAACTGGTCAGTCTATGTCATGGAAAGAGCAGGTGTCCTTAATGTTTTGTACACTCAGTGTTCTCCTTCCTTGTTCTTCTGGGTAGAACGTCAGCAGAACCCCAGTGGAATAAAGAGGTCGAGGCTGAAGAGGTTAAGCTGGAGCACTAGAACCCTCTCGGCCCCTCGTCATGGCAACAACAGAACAGAGAGAGAGAGAGAGCGAGAGAGAGAAAGAGAGAGAGAGAGAGAGAGAGAGAGAGAGAGAGAGAGAGAGAGAGAGAGAGAGAGAGAGAGAGAACAGGGGGAAGGAATGCTGGTATGTTACATCCATCAATACATTATCTCAACAGACAGAGTCGTGGCCTTAAGGCAACCGACTGGGAACTGCAGGAATCTTGTAATGAAAAAGAAAGCATGAAGAAAAATGAGATTTGAATGAGAAACTTCATAAACTAATCATATATTATAGTAAAGCCAGAATGAAATCTGATCATGTAGATTTGAACAATGCGCCATTTAAGGCAATTTCCGAACGTTTCTACAGTGAATGTTGCATCTGTGAACACGACAAACATTGCCTTTAAAATGTGAACAAAGCATTATTGGATTGAATCCTGGACAAAAAAAAATAAAAAATAAAATAAAAGCAGGCCATTGTTTTACAGTTGGCAATATACAATACAATACAAATACAATATTATGTCTGTCATGTGTCAATGCAGCTTCAATTCATTATCGCCCAAAAAACCCTTCATTAACATTGACCCCATGTGTAGTGGAATCAGCCCACACAAACGTAGGGGCATGGTCACCCCAAAATGGAACAATTAGCTCAAAGTCACACTCCAGTATATTACTCTTAGAACATTCATTTTGAATGCTAATTTGACATGGCCTCTCATTAGACGATAGATACCATGGAGAGGTCAGGGGGCTAACATTAACCACTCTGTAAGGAATATTAAACTCTTCCCCTATTCAACAATACATAACACAGCTTCTGACAGCCGGAACAGTCTGTCACCGCATACGTCCACCGCCGCAAAATAGCAATCACCTCTGCCACGTTTCCATCTGCTAAGTAAGGAAGTCTGTGTGTGTGTGTGTGTGTGTGTGTGTGTGTGTGTGTGTGTGTGTGTGTGTGTGTGTGTGTGTGTGTGTGTGTGTGTGTCTGTCTCTGTGTGTACAATCCCTCCTGATACTAGACCCACACTGTACTGTATTTTGTCATCTGAGCTAGTCCTGGAGGGAAGCTAGTCCTGGAGGGAAAGCTAGTCCTGGAGGGAAGCTAGTCCTGGAGGGGAAGCTAGTACTGGAGGGGAAGCTAGTCCTGGAGGGAAGCTAGTCCTGGAGGGAAGCTAGTCCTGGAGGGAAAGCTAGTCCTGGAGGGAAGCTAGTCCTGGAGGGGAAGCTAGTACTGGAGGGGAAGCTAGTCCTGGAGGGAAGCTAGTCCTGGAGGGAAGCTAGTCCTGGAGGGGAAGCTAGTCCTGGAGGGGAAGCTAGTCCTGGAGGAAAGCTAGTCCTGGAGGGCAGCTAGTCCTGGAGGGAAGCTAGTCCTGGAGGGGAAGCTAGTCCTGGAGGGAAGCTAGTCAAGGAGGGAAAGCTAGTCCTGGAGGGAAGCTAGTCCTGGAGGGGAAGCTAGTCCTGGAGGAAAGCTAGTCCTGGAGGGGAAGCTAGTCCTGGAGGGAAGCATGAAGATATTGATCAGCTCCTGATGTCCTCCGTATTGACATCTCTGTCCATTTAATCTGGTATTAACCTGATAATGATACTTTTGTGCATTACCTCATCCCTCATTTATTTACCTCTCCCTGGCCTCAGTCCCTCATTTATTTACCTCTCCCTGGCCTCAGTCCCTCATTTATTTACCTCTCCCTGGCCTCAGTCCCTCATTTATTTACCTCTCCCTGGCCTCAGTCCCTCATTTATTTACCTCTCCCTGGCCTCAGTCCCTCATTTATGTACCTCTCCCTGGCCTCAGTCCCTCATTTATTTACCTCTCCCTGGCCTCAGTCCCTCATTTATTTACCTCTCCCTGGCCTCAGTCCCTCATTTATTTACCTCTCCCTGGCCTCAGTCCCTCATTTATGTACCTCTCCCTGGCCTCAGTCCCTCATTTATTTACCTCTCCCTGGCCTCAGTCCCTCATTTATTTACCTCCCCCTGGCCTCAGTCCCTCATTTATTTACCTCTCCCTGGCCTCAGTCCCTCATTTATTTACCTCTCCCTGGCCTCAGTCCCTCATTTATTTACCTCTCCCTTTGCCTCAGTCCCTCATTTATTTACCTCTCCCTGGCCTCAGTCCCTCATTTAATTACCTCTCCCTGGCCTCAGTCCCTCATTTAATTACCTCTCCTTGGCCTCAGTCCCTCATTTATTTACCTCTCCCTGGCCTCAGTCCCTCATTTATTTACCTCTCCCTGGCCTCAGTCCCTCATTTATTTACCTCTCCCTGGCCTCAGTCCCTCATTTAATTACCTCTCCCTGGCCTCAGTCCCTCATTTATTTACCTCTCCCTGGCCTCAGTCCCTCATTTATGTACCTCTCCCTGGCCTCAGTCCCTCATTTATTTACCTCTCCCTGGCCTCAGTCCCTCATTTATTTACCTCTCCCTGGACCTCTCCCTGGCCTCAGTCCCTCATTTATTTACCTCTCCCTGGCCTCAGTCCCTCATTTATTTACCTCTCCCTGGCCTCAGTCCCTCATTTATTTACCTCTCCCTGGCCTCAGTCCCTCATTTATTTACCTCTCCCTGGCCTCAGTCCCTCATTTATTTACCTCTCCCTGGCCTCAGTCCCTCATTTATGTACCTCTCCCTGGCCTCAGTCCCTCATTTATTTACCTCTCCCTGGCCTCAGTCCCTCATTTATTACCTCTCCCTGGCCTCAGTCCCTCATTTATTTACCTCTCCCTGGCCTCAGTCCCTCATTTATTTACCTCTCCCTGGCCTCAGTCCCTCATTTATTTACCTCTCCCTGGCCTCAGTCCCTCATTTATTTACCTCTCCCTGGCCTCAGTCCCTCATTTATTTACCTCTCCCTGGCCTCAGTCCCTCATTTATTTACCTCTCCCTGGCCTCAGTCCCTCATTTATTTACCTCTCCCTGGCCTCAGTCCCATTCATTTATTTACCTCTCCCTGGCCTCAGTCCCTCATTTATTTACCTCTCCCTGGCCTCAGTCCCTCATTTATTTACCTCTCCCTGGCCTCAGTCCCTCATTTATTTACCTCTCCCTGGCCTCAGTCCCTCATTTATTTACCTCTCCCTGGCCTCAGTCCCTCATTTATTTACCTCTCCCTGGCCTCAGTCCCTCATTTATTTACCTCTCCCCCTGGCCTCAGTCAGTCCCTCATTTATTTACCTCTCCCTGGCCTCAGTCCCATTCATTTATCCCTTACCTCTCCCTGGCCTCAGTCCCTCATTTATTTACTCTCTCCCTGGCCTCAGTCCCTCATTTATTTACCTCTCCCTGGCCTCAGTCCCTCATTTATTTACCTCTCCCTGGCCTCAGTCCCTCATTTATTTACCTCTCCCTGGCCTCAGTCCCTCATTTATTTACCTCTCCCTGGCCTCAGTCCCTCATTTATTTACCTCTCCCTGGCCTCAGTCCCTCATTTATTTACCTCTCCCTGGCCTCAGTCCCTCATTTATTTACTCATTTATTTCTCCCTGGCCTCAGTCCCTCATTTATTTACCTCTCCCTGGCCTCAGTCCCTCATTTATTTACCTCTCCTGGCCTCAGTCCCTCACCTCTCCCTGGCCTTTATTTTTACCTCTCCCTGGCCTCAGTCCCTCATTTATTTACCTCTCCCTGGCCTCAGTCCCTCATTTATTTACCTCTCCCTGGCCTCAGTCCCTCATTTATTTACCTCTCCCTGGCCTCAGTCCCTCATTTATGGCCTCAGTCCCTCATTTATTTACCTCCCTGGCCTCAGTCCCTCATTTATTTCAGTCCCTCATTTATTTACCTCCCTGGCCTCAGTCCCTCATTTATTTACCTCTCCCTGGCCTCAGTCCCTCATTTATTTACCTCTCCTGGCCTCAGTCCCTCATTTATTTACCTCTCCCTGGCCTCAGTCCCTCATTTATTTACCTCTCCCTGGCCTCAGTCCCTCATTTATTTACCTCTCCCTGGCCTCAGTCCCTCATTTATTTACCTCTCCCTGGCCTCAGTCCCTCATTTATTTACCTCTCCCTGGCCTCAGTCCCTCATTTATTTACCTCTCCCTGGCCTCAGTCCCTCATTTATTTAGTCCCTCATTTATTTACTCTCCCTGGCCTCAGTCCCTCATTTATTTACCTCTCCCTGGCCTCAGTCCCTCATTTATTTAGTCCCTCTACCTCCCTGGCCTCAGTCCCTCATTTATTTAGTCCCTCTCTCCCTGGCCTCAGTCCCTCATTTATCCCTTACCTCTCCCTGGCCTCAGTCCCTCATTTATTTACCTCCCTGGCCTCAGTCCCTCATTTATTTACCTCTCCCTGGCCTCAGTCCCTCATTTATTTACCTCTCCCTGGCCTCAGTCCCTCATTTATTTACCTCTCCCTGGCCTCAGTCCCTCATTTATTTACCTCTCCCTGGCCTCAGTCCCTCATTTATTTACCTCTCCCTGGCCTCAGTCCCTCATTTATTTACCTCTCCCTGGCCTCAGTCCCTCATTTATTTACCTCTCCCTGGCCTCAGTCCCTCATTTATTTACCTCTCCCTGGCCTCAGTCCCTCATTTATTTACCTCTCCCTGGCCTCAGTCCCTCATTTATTTACCTCTCCCTGGCCTCAGTCCCTCATTTATTTACCTCTCCCTGGCCTCAGTCCCTCATTTATTTACCTCTCCCTGGCCTCAGTCCCTCATTTATTTACCTGGCCTCAGTCCCTCATTTATTTACCTCTCCCTGGCCTCAGTCCCTCATTTATTTACCTCTCCCTGGCCTCAGTCCCTCATTTATTTACCTCTCCCTGGCCTCAGTCCCTCATTTATTTACCTCTCCCCTGGCCTCAGTCCCTCATTTATTTACCTCTCCCTGGCCTCAGTCCCTCATTTATTTACCTCTCCCTGGCCTCAGTCCCTCATTTATTTACCTCTCCCTGGCCTCAGTCCCTCATTTATTTACCTCTCCCTGGCCTCAGTCCCTCATTTATTTACCTCTCCCTGGCCTCAGTCCCTCATTTATTTACCTCTCCCTGGCCTCAGTCCCTCATTTATTTAGTCCCTCCTCTCCCTGGCCTCAGTCCCTCATTTATTTACCTCTCCCTGGCCTCAGTCCCTCATTTATTTACCTCTCCCTGGCCTCAGTCACTCATTTATTTACCTCTCCCTGGCCTCAGTCCCTCATTTATTTACCTCTCCCTGGCCTCAGTCCCTCATTTATTTACCTCTCCCTGGCCTCAGTCCCTCATTTATTTACCTCTCCCTGGCCTCAGTCCCTCATTTATTTACCTCTCCCTGGCCTCAGTCCCTCATTTATTTACCTCTCCCTGGCCTCAGTCCCTCATTTATTTACCTCTCCCTGGCCTCAGTCCCTCATTTAATTACCTCTCCCTGGCCTCAGTCCCTCATTTATTTACCTCTCCCTGGCCTCAGTCCCTCATTTAATTACCTCTCCCTGGCCTCAGTCCCTCATTTATTTACCTCTCCCTGGCCTCAGTCCCTCATTTATTTACCTCTCCCTGGTCTGTTTGATCTGGTTCATATTGTTACTATGTCTTCTGGACTCACCGTTGACAGCTGAGCTGACACCGTTTTGTTGAACTTTTCTTTTGATGTGCATCCACCATTAAACATTTTGGCAAAGCATATGTCTACTGCCATCAAGTGTAAAATAAAAAAATAAAGATGTTCTAAATCCCAGGCCAACACACGGAAAATGTTGTAAAGCTTCTTTTGTTATTGTTCTTTACTTAAACGTATATAGGGGACTTTGAGCTGTTCTGGCCCGGTTGTGACTGACATCGTGGGTGTACAAAGTGCCCTGTGAACATCGTAGGGTCCAATGCCTTATGGTGCTAGAAAACCCCCGCCTGTCTGCTCTCCTGCTACCACTCCGTCAGCTGACGTGAAGTGTCAGGTTTCACATGCAATGAGCAGGGATCCATTCTGAACAGACGTTGTTCCGACCACTCGACCAAACGTTTGATCCCCCTCTGGCCACAGGTCATCGGTGGCTGGGTGTGACATGGTCCCGGTGACGGTAGCAGCAGCAGTGGACAAGACTGAAGCTGAACGCTCCTTTTTCAGCTGTGTGGTAAGTCATTAAATCAATCAGGGCCGGGTTTGGCAGACCAGGGCCAACTCAGTCTCCATGGAGACCAGCCAAGTGGAGGAGTGTGCAATAACTCAGAAAAGGAGGGACAGGCAGAGCAAACCATAGAAATCCATGAAAAAGAATGATTAAATCCACAAAAAAAGAGGTGATTTCACCAATACCAATACCACCACCTCCACCACCACAAACACCACCACCACTAATACCACCACCAACACTAATACCACCACCACTAATATCACCACAAAAACACCACCACCACCACTAATACCACCACCACTAACACCACCACCACTAATACCACCACCAACACCACCAGCACCACCACTAATACCACCACCACTAACACCACCACCAATAATACCACCACCAACACTACCACATCCACTAATACTACAACCTCCACTACTACCACCACATCCACTAACACCAGCTCCTCCACCACTAATACCACCACCACTACCACCACCTCCACCACCACATCCACTAACACCAGCACCTCCACCACTACCACCACTACCACCACCACCACATCCACTAATACCACCACCAACACTACCACATCCACTAATACTACCACCTCCACTACTACGACCACCACCACATCCACCACCACATCCACTAACACCAGCACCTCCACCACCACATCCGCTAACAACAGCACCTCCACCACCACCACCACATCCACTAATACCCCCACCTCCACCACCACCACTACCACTACTAAAACCACCACCACCACCACCACCACCACCACCACTACCACCACCACTACCACTACCACCACCTCCACCACCTCCACCACCACCACCACATCCACTAATACCCCCACCTCCACCACTACCACTAACACCACCACTAATACCACCACCAGCACTACCACATCCACTAATACTACCACCTCCACCACCACATCCACTAACATCAGCACCTCCACCACCACCACCACATCCACTAATACCCCCACCTCCACCACCACCACTACCACTACTAAAACCACCACTACCACCACCATCACCACCACCACTACCACCACCACCACTACCACCACTACCACCACTACCACCACCTCCACCACCACCACCACATCCACTAATACCCCCACCACCACTACCACTAACACCACCACCACTAATACCACCACCAACACTACCACATCCACTAATACTACCACCTCCACTACTACGACCACCACCACATCCACTACTACCACCTCCACCACCACATCCACTAACATCCACTAACATCAGCACCTCCACCACCACATCCACTAATACCCCCACCTCCACCACCACCACTACCACCACCTCCACCACCACATACACTAATACCCCCACCTCCACCACCACATCCACTAACATCCACTAACATCAGCACCTCCACCACCACATCCAACTAATACCCCCACCCCCACCACCACCACTACTACCACCACCACTACTAAAACCACCACAACTAAAACCACCACCACCATCACTACCACCACCACCACTACCACCACAACTACCACCACCACCACTACTACCACCATTACCACCACCACCACCACCACCACTACTATCACCGCCACCACTACTACCACTAGCACCACCACTACCACCACTACCACCACCACCAGCACCACTAATACCATGAACACCTCCACTACTACCACCACCACCCCTACCACCAGTACTACCGCCACCACCACAATCACCACTAATACCACGACCACCACCACCACCACCACCACCCCTATTACCACTATCTCCACTACAACCACCACTAAGACCACCACCACCACCACTACTACCACCACCACTGCTACCACCACTACTACGACCACCACCACCACCACCACTACCACTACTACTACCACCACCTCCACCACCACTACTACCATAACCACTACAACCATTACTACCACCACTATGACCACCACCACCACCACTACTACTACCACTACAACCATTACTACCACCACTACCACTACTACGACCACCACCACCACCACTACTACCACCACCACCACCACTACTACTACTACTACCACCACCTCCACCACCACTACTACCATAACCACTACAACCATTACTACCACCACTACTACGACCACCACCACCACCACTACTACCACCACCACCACCACTACTACTACTACTACCACCACCTCCACCACCACTACTACCATAACCACTACAACCATTACTACCACCACTACCACTACTACTGCCACCACCAGCACTACTACCACCACCATGACCACCACCACCATTTCTACCACCGTCACCAATACCACCACCACTACTACCGCCTCCACAACCACTACCACCACTACCACTACCACCTCCACAACCACTACCACCACTACCATCCCCAACATCACTACTGCCACCACCACAACCCCCACCACCACCACCACTACTATCACCACTACAACCACAACCACCACCACTACTATCACCACTACAACCACAACCACCACCACTAGTACCACAACTATTACTACCACCACTACCACTACCACCTCCACAACCACTACCACCACCACCACTACCACCTCCACAACCACTACCACCACTACCGCTACCGCCTCCACAACCACTACCACCACTACCATCCCCAACAACACTACTGCCACCACCACAACCACCATCATCACTACTTCCACCACCACTACAACCACAACCACCACAACTATTACTACCACCACTACCACTACCACCTCCACAACCACTACCACCACTACCATCCCCAACAACACTACTGCCACCACCACAACCACCATCATCACTACTTCCACCACCACTACAACCACAACCACCACAACTATTACTACCACCACTACCACTACCACCTCCACAACCACTACCACCACTACCATCCCCAACATCACTACTGCCACCACCACAACCCCCACCACCACCACCACCACTATCACCACTACAACCACAACCACCACCACTAGTACCACAACTATTACTACCACCACTACCACTACCACCTCCACAACCACTACCACCACTACCACTACCACCACCACAACCACCACAACTATTACTACCACCACTACCACTACCACCTCCACAACCACTACCACCACTACCATCCCCAACATCACTACTGCCACCACCACAACCACCATCACCACTACTTCCACCACCATTACTACCACTAATAGCACCACCACTTCCATCCCCACCCCCACTACTACCACCACCACCACTCCCACCCCCACCCCCACTTCTACCGCCACCGGGACCATGCCACCCCCAGCCACCAATGACCTGCTGCCAGAGTGGGACCAAACACGTCTGAGTATGGTTGAATACATCTGTTCAGAATGACTCCCTACTCACTGTTTGATCCCCCCCTCTATTGCCTGTTTGGACTGGACCATGAGTATGGTTGAATACATCTGTTCAGAATGACTCCCTACTCACTGTTTGATCCCCCCCTCTATCTATTGGTAAATAGCCCACCCATTTTCACCTACCTCATCCCCATACTGTTTTTATTTATTTACTTTTCTGCTCTTTTGCACACCAATATCTCTACCTGTACATGACAATCTGATCATTTATCACTCCAGTGCTAATCTGCAAAATTGTAATTATTCGCCTACCTCCTCATGCCTTTTGCACACAATGTATATAGACTCCCCTTTTTTGTACTGTGTTATTGACTTGTTAATTGTTTACTCCATGTGTAACTCTGTGTTGTCTGTTCACACTGCTAAGCTTTATCTTGGCCAGGTCGCAGTTGCAAATGAGAACTTGTTCTCAACTAGCCTACCTGGTTAAATAAAGGTGAAATAAATAAAATAAAAATTAAAAAATCGCCTGTTTGGACTGGACCATGAGTATGGTTGAATACATCTGTTCAGAATGACTCCCTACTCGGTGTTTGATTCCCCCCCCCCCCCCTCTATCGCCTGTTTGGACTGGACCATGAGTATGGTTGAATACATCTGTTCAGAATGACTCCCTACTCGGTGTTTGATTCCCCCCCCCCCCCCCCTCTATCGCCTGTTTGGACTGGACCGTGGGCTGGGTGCCGCAAACTCTTGATGACAATGGCAGATGAGGAACGACTGCCAAACTACCACCAATGAATGGACGAACGGAACAACAGCAGATGCGCGACCGACGGGGGGTAGCGGCTGCCATCTTAACTACCCTCCAGCAGCATGGACTATCTTTTTCGACTGGTGGTTGTGAATGCTTGTGTGAATGGTTATTGTTTAATTAAAAACCCTTGAAACCTGTGTTACGTTGTCTGTGTTGGCCTGGGATCTCAGAACCTGTTTTTGACAGTCTCTTGTATAATTTTTTAGCACAAACAAATATTTTTGTACATGTATGAAAAAACACGTAAGGTACCATATAACCCTGTGTATGATAAATTATACAGCACTGAAACACTTAGCAACATGAATGTGTTTTACCAATCCCCTGTTGTGTTCTTGTTAATCTTACTGCACTGTCCAATTTACAGAAGCTATTACAGTGAAATAATACCATGTTGTTTGAGGAGAGTGCACAATTTTGAACATGAAAATTTATTAATAAGCAAACTAGGCACATTTGGGCAGTCTTGAGACAACAAACATTTTGAACAGAAATGCAACGGTTCATTGGATCAGCATAAAAACGTTGTGCATACACTGCTGCCATCTAGTGGCCAAAATCTAAATTGCACCTGGGCTGGAATAATACATTATGGTATTTATGTTGCATTTCAAAGATGATGGTACAAAACAAAAAAAACAGTTGTTTTTCTCTTTGTATTTTCTTCTACCAGATATATTGGCGGCAGGGTAGCCTAGTGGTTAGAGTGTAGAGGCGGCAGGGTAGCCTAGTGGTTAGAGTGTAGAGGCGGTAGGGTAGTCTAGTGGTTAGAGTGTAGAGGCGGCAGGGTAGCCTAGTGGTTAGAGTGTAGAGGCGGTAGGGTAGCCTAGTGGTTAGAGTGTAGAGGCGGCAGGGTAGCCTAGTGGTTAGAGTGTAGAGGCGGCAGGGTAGTCTAGTGGTTAGAGTGTAGAGGCGGCAGGGTAGCCTAGTGGTTAGAGTGTAGAGGCGGTAGGGTAGCCTAGTGGTTAGAGTGTAGAGGCGGCAGGGTAGCCTAGTGGTTAGAGTGTAGAGGGGGTAGTGTAGCCTAGTGGTTAGAGTGTAGAGGCGGTAGGGTAGCCTAGTGGTTAGAGTGTAGAGGCGGCAGGGTAGCCTAGTGGTTAGAGTGTAGAGGGGGTAGTGTAGCCTAGTGGTTAGAGTGTAGAGGCGGCAGGGTAGCCTAGTGGTTAGAGTGTAGAGGTGGCAGGTAGCCTAGTGGTTAGAGTGTAGAGGTGGCAGGGTAGCCTAGTGGTTAGAGTGTAGAGGCGGCAGGGTAGCCTAGTGGTTAGAGTGTAGAGGCGGCAGGGTAGCCTAGTGGTTAGAGTGTAGATGCGGCAGGGTAGCCTAGTGGTTAGTGCGTTGGACTAGTAACCGGAAGGTTGCGAGTTCAAACCCCCGAGCTGACAAGGTACAAATCTGTCGTTCTGCCCCTGAACAGGCAGTTAACCCACTGTTCCTAGGCCGTCATTGAAAATAAGAATTTGTACTTAATTGACTTGACTGGTTAAATAAAGGTAAAAAATAAATAAATCATAATATTCACCTACATTTCCACAAACATCAAATTGTTCCTTTCAAATGGTATCAAGAATATGCATATCCTTGCTTCAGTACCTGATCTACAGGCAGTTAGATTTGGGTATGTCATATTAGGTCCTGAGCTACAGGCAGTTAGATTTGGGTATGTCATATTAGGAGAACATTGAAAGAAAGGGACGGATCCTTTAATTCACAGGCAGGGTTTTCCTTTTGACGATTGAAACTGTGCTTTAGGAGCTGGACGTGCTTCAACACTTTGCTTCTTCACTAAAGACGTCAGTCGGTCTGCAGAACTCCTCTTCAATGGAGATTATATTCTCTCTCTGAAACCCCACTTTCACACACAGAGGCTACTCATGCACAAACATGCACATTGAAACAACCTGCTAGAGGAGAAAGCTAAATAAATAGATCTGGCTTTCGTCCAACAACGTTTTCCAGTTGCCAAATTGAAAAAGCATCTAAACATCATTTTCAAACTTATCTTGAGGTCCTCATCCGTGGAGGAAAACAGCATTTCAAAGTCAATCTCTGCAGCAATCTGTCTCCCCTGGCTGTGTTGCTCTATGTGAGTTGGAGAGGTGAGGTGTGGGAGTCAGTGGCAGCTAGCCTCTTTGTGTCGGCCATGACTCTAGAGGAATCCATAGTGACATGGAGGGAGAATTCAATCAAGTTGTTTCTCGAATAGCAATCCTAAATGCATGGATGAAATTGTCAAAGGAAGCTCTTTTCAGAGCAATTGAAACGGGAACCAGCTGAGAGGTGATAATTGATACTGATTGAATGAGTGACTGGTTGGTTGTTCGACAAACCAGTAAAAACCAAGCACCACGGGCAACTCTTGTTGCTGAGAACTTGTAGTGTATTTGAGGTTTAAAAAGGCTTCCAACGTTATTCATTTACACTTTAAAAAGAATTGATTTCTATCAACCCCTACAAAAAAATTAATTGCATTTCCTGTTGCTGCAGGATTATTTTCCTGCTGTAGCAAACTAGCTAATTTTAAGATCCTACATCTGTACAGTAGAAGCACACGACCAACGCTCCACACATCGCCACCTTTCCAATAACGACATTTCCAATCTGACTTCTGTTTCCTTTCCTGTCTAGTTTCCAGGAATGAAGCCGGGAGCTAGCCGTTGTCTCAAAGACAGACGGACGGACAGACTGGGTGAAAACCTCCTCCACTACATCCATCTCAGAGCTCAGCGAAGCTCAGCAGAGTGGCAGAAATCAATGGTTGAGACGGTTATCAGGTGGTATGTTAATAATGCAGTGTGGCCCCATGGCAGAGCGGGCCATGCCTGTGGCAGGAGAGGGGGATAATTGATCAGGGAGAGAACCTGTTGTAATTAATATTTCAGAGAAGGAGAGGTAGGGATGAGAAAGAGGAAGGGAAGGAGGGAGAGAGGGACTGTCACACCCTGACCATAGTTTATTTGTATGTTTCTATGTTTTGGTTGGTCAGGGTGTGATCTGAGTGGGCATTCTATGTTGGATGTCTTGTTTGTCTATTACTATGTCTGGCCTGATATGGTTCTCAATCAGAGGCAGGTGTTAGTCATTGTCTCTGATTGGGAACCATATTTAGGTAGCCTGGGGTTCACTGTGCGTTTGTGGGTGATTGTTCCTGTCTCTGTGTTTTGCACCAGATAGGGCTGTTTTCGGATTTCGTACGTTTGTTATTTTGTTAGTTTCATCGTGTATAGTTTCCTTATTAAATAAAATGAATCACAACTTCGCTGCATTTTGGTCCGCTCCTCCTTCCCACAACAAAAGCCGTGACAGGGACAGTGATGGGGATGAGGGAGATGGAACTAGGGGGAGGGGTGGTGGGGAAAGAGGGAGAGTGATGGGTGAGCTGGGACTAGGGGGTTGGGCATCTAGGGAGAGAGGGGATGAATGGGGGGGGAGTGAGTGAGAGAGAGAGAGAGGTGGCCAGGACCTCCAGTGCCACCATGATCTCTCTCAGTCAGGCCAATTCAGAGGTAATTTTCTCTGTCTGTCTGCCTGTGTGTGTTTTACAGATAGAGGTCAAAGAGAAGATGCTAACACTCCCCGAGTTAAACAGAGGTGATCGAAACGGGTCGTACTGAGATGTTCACAAGGCTGACAGGCTACTTCAAAGGTAAATAACGGGAAGGGGTCTGAACTCTTTATAACGCTCAGACAGACAGAACGTAATGGACAGACACCCACAACATGAGCATCCAACATGGCTGCTGGACGAAAAATAATGTTTACAGAAATATCCCAGTTGTATTCCTTATTGAACTCTTAGCAGAAGTTAACATAGTCTATCTACCTACTAAGGTGATAGTGTTAATGCATTAGTTTAACCTTATTATGGAAATGTATAGTGTATATTGACCTGTTCACTGAATAACTCACGAAGGGCCGTTGGGAAAATACCTTGAAATATCTGGGGGGTAAAACAGACAGACAGACAGACAGACAGACAGACAGACAGACAGACAGACAGACAGAGAAATACAGAAAGGCTTTTCCATTCTCTTTCTTCCCTAAACCCAGCAGTGTTTGCATGAATCAAAACCGTTATTTCAAAGCCCCTTCATTATTATAAATTAAACATGCATAAAACAAACAGTTTCATAATGAAGCCGTGCCTGAATAGCCAAAAATTGAACTGGAGCTGAGCTCGTTTAGTGTTTGTTTTTTAATTAGAATAAATTAGTAATGATCACGTTGCTTTAACAAGATTTCTTGGTGGTGGGGGGGGGGGGATACGGTTTCTCTGTTTTTTATTTTATTTAACCTTTATTAAACCAGGTAGGCTAGTTTAGAACAAGTTCCCATTTACAACTGTGACCTGGCCAAGATAAAGCAATGCAGTTCAACACATACAACAACACAGAGTTACACATGGAATAAACAAACATACAGCCAAAAATACAGTAGAAAAAGTCTATATACATTGTGTGCAAATGAGGTAGGATAAGAGAGGTGAGGCAATAAATAGGCCATGGTGGCGAAGAAGTAATTACAAATTAGCAATTAAACACTGGAATGGTAGATGTGCAGAAGATTAATGTGCAAGTAGAGATACTGGGGTGCAAAGGAGCAAGATAAATAAATAAATACAGTATGGGGATGAGGTAGTTGGATGGGCTATTTGCAGATGGGCTATGTACAGGTGCAGTAATCTGTGAGCTGCTCTGACAGCTGGTGCTTAAAGTTAGTGAGGGAGATATGAGTCTCCAGCTTCAGAGATTTTTGCAGTTCGTTCCAGCCATTGGCAGCAGAGAACTGGAAGGAAAGGCTGCCAAAGGAAGAATTGGCTTTGGGGGTGACCAGTGAGATATACCTGCTGGAGCGTGTGTCTAGGTATTTGTAGTTGTCTACATATTCTAAGTCAGGACCATCCAGAGTAGTGATGCTGGACGGTCGGGCAGGTGCGGGCAGCGATCGGTTGAAGAGCATTCATTTAGTTTTACTTGTATTTAAGAGCAATTGGAGGCCATGGAAGGAGAGTTGTATGGCATTGAAGCTTGCCTGGAGGGTTGGTAACAGTATACAGAATGGTGTCGTCTGCGTAGAGGTGGATCAGAGACTCACCAGCAGCAAGAGCGACATCATTGATGTCTACAGAGAAGAGAGTCGGTCCAAGAATTGAACCCTGTGGCACCCCCATAGAGACTGCCAGAGGTCCGGACAACAGTCCCTCCGATTTGACACACTGAACTTTATCAGAGAAGTAGTTGGTGAACCAGGTGAGGCAGTCATTTGAGAAACCAAGGCTGTTGAGTCTGCTGATAATAATGTGGTGATTGACAGAGTCAAAAGCCTTGGCCAGGTCAATGAATACGGCTCCACAGTAATGTCTCTTATCGATGGCGGTTATGATATTGTTTAGGACCTTGAGCGTGGCTGAGGTGCACCCATGACCAGCTCTGAAACCAGATTGCATAGCAGAGAAGGTACTGTGGGATTTGAAAATTAATATTTTTTATCATCAATAACGTACCTGGAAAAGGGGAGAAATGATCACAAGAGTGAAACGGTATTGTTTCCTCAATGAGAACTTTTAGTGCAATGAGGAAAGACCTCAATTTCCCCCTGAACTTGGGTGGAGACCAGAGCAATCGATCTTAGGGTCATAGATTAAGAGCATTTAGTAGATCACAGATGAACATTTTTACCCTTCCATTAGGCACCACAAAATAAAGTAATCAATATAAAGTTTACACATTCCTCTCACAATTCCTACCCTTTGTACTCTTGACGGATTTGAACTTTTTAACACAATTATACGAATGTTATCAATCTCTATCAACTAATACTGAATGCATCTTTTTAACCTTAGATGTTTTAAGATCCTCACATACTATGAACTTACTAATACTTTTTAATGTATAACAGGCTATGAGTATTTCCTTTAACCTGTCACACTTCCAGGATACCCGGGTCGATTAGAAAGGCCTGCTCGCTGAAGTGTTTTAGGGAGTGTTTGGCAGTGATGAGGGGTGGTCGTTTGACCGCAGACTCATTACGGATGCAGGCAATGAGGCGTGATCGCTGAGATCCTGGTTGAAGACAGCAGAGGTGTATTTGGAGGGTGAGTTAGTTAGGATGATATCTATGAGGGTGCCCGTGTTTACGGATTTGGGGTTGTACCTCGTAGGTTCATTGATCATTTGTGTGAGATTGAGGGCATCAAGCTTAGATTCGAGGACGGCCGGGGTGTTAAGCATTTCCCAGTTTAGGTTACCGAACAGCACGAACTCTGAAGATAGATGGGGGGCAATCAATTCACATATGGTGTCCAGAGAACAGCTGGGACAGAGGGTGGTCTATAGAAGCGGCAACGGTGAGAGACTTGTTTTTAGAAAAGTGGATTTTTAAAAGTAGAAGCTCGAATTGTTTGGGAACAGACCTAGATAGTAAGACAGAACTCTACAGGCTATCTCTGCAGTAGATTGCAACAGCGCCCCCTTTGGTAGTTCTATCTTGTTGACAGATGTTTTGGGGATGGAAATTTCAGGGGTTTTGGGGGGTTTTCCTAAGCCAGGATTCAGACACGGCTAGGACATCCGGGTTGGCAGAGTGTGCTAAAGCAGTGAATAAAACAAACTCAGGGAGTAGGCTTCTAATGTTAACATGCATGAAACCAAGGCTTTTACGGTTACAGATTCGCATGAGTTCGTATGAGACAGGACTATGGCCAGTCTGCCATTATTTCTAAGGTGTTGCCAGTCTTCTCGTTGCACGTGTTCATGGTTTTGAAATGAGTTGAGGGATTCATAACAAAACACAGTACCATTATCATCATTCTTATATTCAATCTAAGATGCTTGAATGTAAATTAATTAGTGTAAAAAAAATTTTTTTTTACAGTAATTTTACGTTAATTCCGTTGCTACTGGACTGGTCAGAGAGCGTACCACAGTTGAAAGGTAGGCCCTAACAGTTCAAAATGGAAAATTTACAAGGGTGAACAACTCTGTTGATTGGACTGGAGATAAATTACATTTCTAGATTGAGAGAAAAACAAACCAACAGTCCACTTCAGTTACTATACTGCATCCAGCCAATTCATCAACCAATTCAAGCAGGATGGCTTTACCACTCAAAATACTATCTTGATTGACCTTTTCAAAGATGTATTACTTAGACACGTATTCATAACTTTCAAAGCATGAAACCTCAGGGATCGATGTAAACCCTGGTACTACTTTTCAAATATCACTACGTTAATTGGAATATTTTTAAGCTCAGTCTCTCTCTCTCTCTCTCTCTCTCTCTCTCTCTCTCTCTCTCTCTTCTCTCTCTCTTTCTCTCTGTCTCTGTCTCTCTCTCTCTCTTCTCTCTCTGTCTCTCTCTCTCTCTCTCTCAGTCTCAGTCTCAGTCTCAGTCTCTCTCTCTCTCTCTCTCTCTCTGTCTCTCTCTCTTTATTTCTCTCTTTCTAACTCTCTGTCTCTCTCTCTCTCTCTCTCTCTCTCTCTCTAGCTCTCTCTCTCTCTGTCTCTCTCTCTCTCTCTCTATTTCTCTCTCTCTATTCCTTTCTCTCTCTCGCTCTCTGTCTCTGTCTCTCTCTCTCTCTCTCTCTATTTCTCTCTCTCTATTTCTCTCTCTCTCTCTGAGGCAGAGACTGAGGATTAGTCTGAGATCTTCTGGCACTCGTCTCTCCTCCAGCTCTCTCTCCACCTTTCTTTGTGCCCATGGTTGAATAGCCTCCCATGCTGTGTGAGGGATAGGATTAAACCTTAATGTGAGTCCTTTATCCTTCTTTTACTCAATTCAACTCAATCATATGCCTTACTTGAGCACATTTTGGAATGAACAGATCATAACTCAGCTGGAAAGACTTAGATGGTAGAAAGAGAGTGAGAGAACTAAAGAGAGAGAGACACAGAGAAATATATATATATATATATATATATATATATATATATATATATATATATATATATATAGAGAGAGAGAGAGAGAGAGAGAAATAAAGATAAATAGAGAGAGAGAGACAGAGAGAAATAAAGAGAGAGAGAAATATATATATATATTTATATATATAGAGAGAAATAAAGATAAATAAAGAGAGAGAAATAAAGAGAGAGAGATAAAGAGAGAGAGACAGAGAGAGAGATAAATAAAGAGAGAGAGACAGAGAGCAAGAGAGAAATAAAGAGAGAGAGAGACAGAGAGAGAGAGAGAGAGAGAAATAAAGAGAGGGAGAGAGAGAGAAATAGAGAGAAATAGAGAGAGAGGGAGAGAAATAGAGAGAAATAAAGAGAGAGAGAGAGACAGAGAGAGAGAGAGAGAGAGAAATAGAGAGAAATAAAGAGAGAGAGAGAGAGAGAGAGAGAGAGAGAGAGAGAGAGAGAGAGAGAGAGAGAGAGAGAGAGAGAGAGAGAGAGAGAGAGAGAGAGAGAGAAATGGTATATTGGAGAAATACCTGACCTTAACGGATGGTTTAATTAAAGAATGAATTCCGTTTCTAAAAGATTGAATTATGACTTTGCCATTTTGAGCCTCGGATCCCCTTCTCTAGAGCCATGGGCCATATGTCAATGGAGACGATTCTTTTAATTAGATATCTCAAAGTTGAAACTTCTTTAAAAAATACATAAAATACTTTGCATTTTGCAAGAAGCTAGCAGAGTTTTTATTATTTTATTTTTTTCACCTTTATTTAACCAGGTAGGCTAGTTGAGAACAAGTTCTCATTTGCAACTGCGAACTGGCCAAGATAAAGCATAGCAGTGTGAACAGACAACACAGAGTTACACATGGAGTAAACAATTAACAAGTCAATAATACAGTAGAAAAAAGGAGAGTCTATATACATTGTGTGCAAAAGGCATGAGGAGGTAGGCGAATAATTACAATTTTGCAGATTAGCACTGGAGTGATAAATGATCAGATGGTCATGTACAGGTAGAGATATTGGTGTGCAAAAGAGCAGAAAAGTAAATAAATAAAAACAGTATGGGGATGAGGTAGGTGAAAATGGGTGGGCTATTTACCAATAGATAGAGGGGGGGATCAAACAGTGAGTAGGGAGTCATTCTGAACAGATGTATTCAACCATACTCAGACGTGTTTGGTCCCACTCTGGCAGCAGGTCATTGGTGGCTGGGGGTGGCATGGTCCCGGTGGCGGTAGAAGTGGGGGTGGGGGTGGGAGTGGTGGTGGTGGTAGTAGTGGGGGTGGGGATGGAAGTGGTGGTGCTATTAGTGGTAGTAATGGTGGTGGAAGTAGTGGTGATGGTGGTTGTGGTGGTGGCAGTAGTGATGTTGGGGATGGTAGTGGTGGTAGTGGTTGTGGAGGTGGTAGTGGTAGTGGTGGTAGTAATAGTTGTGGTGGTTGTGGTGGTGGTAGTGGTAGTGGTGGTAGTGGTTGTGGAGGTGGTAGTGGTAGTGGTGGTAGTAATAGTTGTGGTACTAGTGGTGGTGGTTGTGGTTGTAGTGGTGATAGTGGTGGTGGTGGTGGTGGGGGTTGTGGTGGTGGCAGTAGTGATGTTGGGGATGGTAGTGGTGGTAGTGGTTGTGGAGGTGGTAGTGGTAGTGGTAGTGGTGGTAGTAATAGTTGTGGTGGTTGTGGTTGTAGTGGTGATAGTAGTGGTGGTGGTGATGGTGATTGTGGTGGTGGTGATGTTGGGGATGGAGTGACTGGAGTGATAAATTAAGTGATAAATGATCAGATGAACATGTACAGGTAGAGATATTGGTGTGCAAAAGAGCATAAAATAAAATAAATAAAAACAGTATGGGGATGAGGTAGGTAAAAATGGGCGGGCTATTTACCGATAGACTATGTACAGCTGCAGCGATCGGTTAGCTGCTCAGATAGCAGATGTTTGAAGTTGGTGAGGTAGATAAAAGTCTCCAACTTCAGCGATTTTTGCAATTCGTTCCAGTCACAGGCAGCAGAGAACTGGAACGAAAGGCGGCCAAATGAGGTGTTGGCTTTAGGGATGATCAGTGAGATACACCTGCTGGAGCGCGTATTACAGGTGGGTGTTGCCATCGTGACCAGTGAACTGAGATAAGGCGGAGCTTTACCTAGCATGGACTTGTAGATGACCTGGAGCCAGTGGGTCTGGTGACGAATATGTAGCGAGGGCCAGCTGACTAGAGCATACAGGTCGCAGTGGTGGGTGGTTTAAGGTGCCTTAGTGACAAAACGGATGGCACTGTGATAAACTGCATCCAGTTTGCTGAGTAGAGTGTTGGAAGCAATTTTGTAGATGACATCGCCGAAGTCGAGGGTCGGTAGGATAGTCAGTTTTACTAGGGTAAGTTTGGCGGTGTGAGTGAAGGAGGCCTTGTTGCGGAATAGAAAGCCGACTCTCGATTTGATTTTCAATTGGAGATGTTTGATATGAGTCTGGAAGGAGAGTTTACAGTTGAGCCAGACACCTAGGTACTTATAGATGTCCACATATTCAAGGTCGGAACCATCCAGGGTGGTGATGCTGGTCAGGCGTGCGGGTGCAGGCAGCGAACGGTTGAAAAGCAGGCATTTGGTTTTACCAGCGTTTAAGAGCAGTTGAAGGCCACGGAAGGAGTGTTGTATGGCATTGAAGCTCGTTTGGAGGTTAGATAGCACATTGTCTAAGGACGGGACGGAACTATATAGAATGGTGTCGTCTGCGTAGAGGTGGATCAGGGAATCGCCCGCAGCAAGAGCAACATCTTTGATATATACAGAGAAAAGAGTCGGCCCGAGAATTGAACCCTGTGGCACTCCCATAGAGACCGCCAGAGGACCGGACAGCATTCCCCCCGATTTGACACACTAAACTCTGTCTGCAAAGTAGTTGGTGAACCAGGCAAGGCAGTCATCAGAAAAACCGAGGCTACTGAGTCTGCCGATAAGAATATGGTCATTGACAGAGTCGAAAGCCTTGGCAAGGTCGATGAAGATGGCTGCACAGTACCGTCTTTTATCGATGGCGGTTATGATATCGTTTTGTACCTTGAGCGTGGCTGAGGTTCACCCGTGACCGGCTCGGAAACCAGATTGCACAGCGGAGAAGGTACGGTGGGATTCGAGATGGTCAGTGACCTGTTTGTTGACTTGGCTTTCGAAGACCTTAGATAGGCAGGATGGATGGATGCATGCATGAAACCAAGGCTTTTTCGATCACAGAAGTCAACAAATGAGGGTGCCTGGGGACATGCAGGGCCTGGGTTTACCTCCACATCACCCACGGAACAGAGGAGTAGTAGTATGAGGGTGCGGCTAAAGGCTATCAAAACTGGTCGCCTCAAGCGTTGGTGACAGAGAGTAAAAGAAGCAGATTTCTGGGCATGGTAGAATATATTCAGGGCATAATGCGCAGACAGGGGTATGGTGGGGTGCGGGTACAGCGGAGGTAAGCCCAGGCACTGGGTGATGATGAGAGAGGTTCTATCTCTGGACATGCTGGTTGTAATGGGTGAGGTCACCGCATGTGTGGGAGGTGGGACAAAGGAGGTATCAGGGGTATGAAGAGTGGAACTAGGGGCTCCATTGTAAACTAAAACAATGATAACTAACCTGAACAACAGTATACAAGGCATATTGACATTTGAGAGAGACATACAGCGAGGCATACAGTAATCACAGGTGTTGAATTGGGAGAGCTAGCTAAACAGTAGGTGAGACAACAACAGCTAGTGATTTTTGTCATTAATTATGGCAATATTGTGTTTGATCTGCTGAAGCCTGAAGACCAGCCCAAAAACAACATATATATATTTTTTTAAGGGTCTTTGAGATGATCTGTTTAAAGAAAAAAATTCTAGCTAACTTCTGCTGGACTGTTTGTAGTTGTAGAACCCTGGGCCGGCTCTAGCCTTTTAGGGGGCTTAAGCGAGATTTGGTTGAGGGCCCCAACCCACCACCACCGTGGAGAGAAAAATGTACGTTTTAAAGTATATTTTCTGCATTTCTACACATTTTGTCATGGGTTGTAGAGAAAATGTTGCAGTTTTCTGTAGTTCTACATGTTATGCCAAGGGGCGGATAGAACATTTTGAAATTTTAGACGAATTTCATGCAATTCTTTTCATTTTGCCATGGGGCAGAGAGAATATTGTTACATTTTATAAAACATTTCATGCGATTCTGCTCATTTTGCCATTGGGCAGAGATACATTTTTGCAGTTTTAATGCAAATTTCCTGCAATTCCACCCATTTTTGGGACCCCTTGAGGTCAGGGCCCCTGGGCACGTCGGTATTCGGCCGTGATTACTACAAGTTTAGATAACAACTGGCTGTCTAGACTAACTTACCAATCTCAAAATTGTTAGCTGACATGGCTAATTGAGTGACTGTCATTGACTGACAAAACAAGAGAAAAAGTGCTAATGTACAACCAAATTTCAAACTGGCACCTTATGTATTCTACTATTCTAACTTACAACAGTAAGTTGAGACACCCAACTGAATTCAGGAGACCCCGAGTGCCCGGGGGCCCTAAGCGACCGCTTATGTTGCTTATGCCTGGAGCCGGCCCTGCCAGAACCCCTCAACCCTGATGATTCAAGGATTGGAGGATTACAGATGATTTTCTCCTTCTTTCCTCCTGATTCCAGGAATACTCCAACCGGAATTTCACAGAAACCAGGGAATTTATTGAAAGATCCAGGAATCTTAACTCTTCCTTTGTTACATATAACTAATTCTAGAACTCAATCATCAGCTTTGAAGGGTTTCGTCAGGGCCGGATCCAGGAAACCAGGGAACTACTTTAACCAAGGTCTATAGGTAGTAGTGCCCTACTTTTAACCAGGGTCTATAGGTATTAGTGAGCTACGTTTAACCAGGGTCTATAGGTAGTAGTGCCCTACTTTTAACCAGGGTCTATAGGTAGTAGTGAACTACTTTAACCAGGGTCTATAGGTAGTAGTGCCCTACTTTAACCAGGGTCTATAGGTAGTAGTGCCCTACTTTAACCAGGGTCTATAGGTAGTAGTGCCCTACTTTAACCAGGGTCTATAGGTAGAAGTGCACTACTTTTAACTAGGGTCTATAGGTAGTAGTGCCCTACTTTAATCAGGGTCTATAGGTAGTAGTGCCCTACTTTAACCAGGGTCTATAGGTAGTAGTGCCCTACTTTTACCAGGGTCTATAGGTAGTAGTGCCCTACTTTTACCAGGGTCTATAGGTAGTAGTGCCCTACTTTTAACCAGGGTCTATAGGTAGTAGTGCCCTACTTTTAACCAGGGTCTATAGGTAGTAGTGCCCTACTTTTAACCAGGGTCTATAGGTAGTAGTGCCCTACTTTTAACCAGGGTCTATAGGTAGTAGTGCCCTACTTTAACCAGGGTCTATAGGTAGTAGTGCCCTACTTTTAACCAGGGTCTATAGGTTGTAGTGCCCTACTTTAACCAGGGTCTATAGGTAGAAGTGCACTACTTTTAACTAGGGTCTATAGGTAGTAGTGCCCTACTTTAACCAGGGTCTATAGGTAGTAGTGCCCTACTTTAACCAGGGTCTATAGGTAGTAGTGCCCTACTTTTAACCAGGGTCTATAGGTAGTAGTGCCCTACTTTTAACCAGGGTCTATAGGTAGTAGTGCCCTACTTTAACCAGGGTCTATAGGTAGAAGTGCACTACTTTTAACTAGGGTCTATAGGTAGTAGTGCCCTACTTTAACCAGGGTCTATAGGTAGTAGTGCCCTACTTTAACCAGGGTCTATAGGTAGTAGTGCCCTACTTTAACCAGGGTCTATAGGTAGTAGTGCCCTACTTTAACCAGGGTCTATAGGTAGTAGTGCCCTACTTTAACCAGGGTCAATAGGTAGTAGTGCCCTACTTTAACCAGGGTCTATAGGTAGTAGTGCCCTACTTTAACCAGGGTCTATAGGTAGTAGTGCCCTACTTTAACCAGGGTCTATAGGTAGTAGTGCCCTACTTTAACCAGGGTCTATAGGTAGTAGTGCCCTACTTTAACCAGGGTCTATAGGTAGTAGTGCCCTACTTTAACCAGGGTCTATAGGTAGTAGTGCCCTACTTTAACCAGGGTCTATAGGTAGTAGTGCCCTACTTTAACCAGGGTCTATAGGTAGTAGTGCCCTACTTTAACCAGGGTCTATAGGTAGTAGTGCCCTACTTTAACCAGGGTCTATAGGTAGTAGTGCCCTACTTTAACCAGGGTCTATAGGTAGTAGTGCCCTACTTTAACCAGGGTCTATAGGTAGTAGTGCACTACTTTAACCAGGGTCTATAGGTAGTAGTGCCCTACTTTAACCAGGGTCTATAGGTAGTAGTGCCCTACTTTAACCAGGGTCTATAGGTAGTAGTGCCCTACTTTAACCAGGGTCTATAGGTAGTAGTGCCCTACTTTAACCAGGGTCTATAGGTAGTAGTGCCCTACTTTAACCAGGGTCTATAGGTAGTAGTGCCCTACTTTAACCAGGGTCTATAGGTAGTAGTGCCCTACTTTAACCAGGGTCTATAGGTAGTAGTGCCCTACTTTTAACCAGGGTCTATAGGTAGTAGTGCCCTACTTTAACCAGGGTCTATAGGTAGTAGTGCCCTACTTTAACCAGGGTCTATAGGTAGTAGTGCCCTACTTTAACCAGGGTCTATAGGTAGTAGTGCCCTACTTTAACCAGGGTCTATAGGTAGTAGGGCCCTACTTTAACCAGGGTCTATAGGTAGTAGTGCCCTACTTTAACCAGGGTCTATAGGTAGTAGTGCCCTACTTTAACTAGGGTCTATAGGTAGTAGTGCCCTACTTTAACCAGGGTCTATAGGTAGTAGTGCCCTACTTTAACCAGGGTCTATAGGTAGTAGTGCCCTACTTTAACCAGGGTCTATAGGTAGTAGTGCCCTACTTTAACCAGGGTCTATAGGTAGTAGTGCCCTACTTTAACCAGGGTCTATAGGTAGTAGTGCCCTACTTTAACCAGGGTCTATAGGTAGTAGTGCCCTACTTTAACCAGGGTCTATAGGTAGTAGTGCCCTACTTTAACCAGGGTCTATAGGTAGTAGTGCCCTACTTTAACCAGGGTCTATAGGTAGTAGTGCCCTACTTTAACCAGGGTCTATAGGTAGTAGTGCCCTACTTTAACCAGGGTCTATAGGTAGTAGTGCCCTACTTTAACCAGGGTCTATAGGTAGTAGTGCCCTACTTTAACCAGGGTCTATAGGTAGTAGTGCCCTACTTTAACCAGGGTCTATAGGTAGTAGTGCCCTACTTTAACCAGGGTCTATAGGTAGTAGTGCCCTACTTTAACCAGGGTCTATAGGTAGTAGTGCCCTACTTTAACCAGGGTCTATAGGTAGTAGTGCCCTACTTTAACCAGGGTCTATAGGTAGTAGTGCCCTACTTTAACCAGGGTCTATAGGTAGTAGTGCCCTACTTTAACCAGGGTCTATAGGTAGTAGTGCCCTACTTTAACCAGGGTCTATAGGTAGTAGTGCCCTACTTTAACCAGGGTCTATAGGTAGTAGTGCCCTACTTTAACCAGGGTCTATAGGTAGTAGTGCCCTACTTTAACCAGGGTCTATAGGTAGTAGTGCCCTACTTTAATCAGGGTCTATAGGTAGTAGTGCCCTACTTTAACCAGGGTCTATAGGTAGTAGTGCCCTACTTTAACCAGGGTCTATAGGTAGTAGTGCACTACTAAATGAATAAGATGCACAAGAGAAAGTTCCATGTTACCTGCATCCATCATTCATACAATTTACATTCTCAACATTTCAACAACAATTTACATTTCTCACTCTGAGTGGCTTTTTATGTCCCTCAATTAAACTTAGTGACCATGTCACATTATGGTACTGTACATGAATATTACCATGCCACACCTGCCCCCGTGTTTAATAAAGCCTGGTGAAAACAAGGTCAAGACAGTTAAAAAGTATTTTTTCAAGGTCGATAATTTAATGAAGCTCAGTGTGTGTGTGTGTGTGTCTGTGTGTGACTCTCTTCAAAACACAACATGTCCTTGTGTTTGATGTTGTACAGTCCATTATGTTTGATCTCATTCACACCACCTCTCTAACGAGTGTTCAAATCATGTAATCCTCCACAATGCCTTTTCCCACACCACTGAAAACACAGCAGTGTGCTGAAACCCGTTAGTCCGTCGGCCATTACTGGCCTTGTGTGTTTGTGTGTGTGTTTGTGTTTGTGTGTGTGTTTGTGTTTGTGTTTGTGTGTGTGTTTGTGTGTGTGTTTGTGTTTTTGTGTGTGTTTGTGTTTGTGTTTGTACCAGTGTAAGCTGCTGAGGGGAGAACAGCTAATAATAATAGAATGGAATGAAGTGTAATGGATGGAATGGAGTGAACGGAATGGTATTTAAACCCACAAAAACCATGTTGTTGATACCATTCCATTCACTCCATTCCAGACATTATTATAAGCCATTATCCCATCAGCAGCACTGGTGTGTGCGTGCGTTTGTGTATGTGTGTGTGTGGGTGATGGTTTTCAGGCAGACAGAGTCACTGAGTGAGTCAGTGGTATCATGTTGGGCTAAAGTACATATCTCATATTTCCAGAACCTTCTTCAGATCTCCTCAAGGATAGCCTTATGATTGGATTAAACATGGGATCTCCTCATTGGTCTAAAAAACAAAACACAACGATCAACAGCAATGTTCCCTCTAGGCTGCTCCCCTAGGACTGCCGTGCAGGAGAAATATCATCCCACGCGTAGAGAAGCACGAGATTGAACTTCACTCAACTTTCGAGAGTTTTCCCCTTTTAGATAACACTATTAATGTTTCCCTTTACTGTGGGTATTGTGATCGACTCAATACAATATACCAAAAACAAAACGAACTGTGCAAGAGATTTTCTTGTAGGCGGAGCGCTTAGGAGTTGGTTTTCTATTGCATTGACAGGCACGACTCAGGCCCATACTCTACACAGACCGGTGTGCCATAACCAATCAGAGTTGCAGTATCCCTATATGCAATGATACAACAGGTTGGTCTAATCCTGAATGCTGATTGGTTAAAACCGCATTCCAGCCAGTCTACAAAAAGACTGAACGACTAGCAACTCTAGATTTGTGTCAGAACTATATATTGTGGAAGGATGCAATAGTATGAATAAATGAATTTAAAAAAAAATTAAAGGTTAAAATATGTTATTTGAATATGTTAGTAACCCATGATAATGCCCTTGAAGTTCAAAGTGAATGGCACAGATCCATATATGGCAATGGTCTATTTAATTGATAATGCCCTCAAAGACGGTGTTTGGAGGATATGTTGGCACTTTGTCTCGGACCGAACAACACCCATGCCAATATATCCTCCAAACACCAGCTTCTTGGGCATTATCACTTGACTGAGCCTACAGGACTGTGTTTACAGCATGAGCGGTAGCGAGCAGATGCGCTTGTTTTGAGATCAAAGCAAGAGCTGCATGTAGCCAGTTGTGCACGTTTGTTCATATTCTTTTCTTTTAAGTGAGTTATTAGTCCAGTTATAGGTCATTTCTCGTCAGCAATGGGGGAGTGGTTGCTTCCTACAAGAGCACAAAACCTGTGCATTTCTAACGGTATTTGAAAGCTTTTCTTTTTTCTGTCGTGTTGGGGCCGTGTTGTATTTCGAGACAAATCTAAGTAGCCAATAGGCAGAGGGGAGCATCATTTCAAATCAAATCAAATGTTATCTGTCACATGCACCGAATACAACACGTGTAGACCTTACAGTGAAATGCTTACTTACAATCCCTTAAAACCTCTTTGGGATCGGTGTCTCGCTAGCGTGCCAATACGACAACATCTGGTGAAATTGCAGAGCGCAAAATTCAAAATACTAAATGTTTAATATTAAACAATCATGAAAATACAAGTGTCTTACATCGTTTAGAAGCTTAACTTTTTGTTAATCCAACCGCGTTGTCAGATTTCAAAAAGGCTTTACGGCGAAAGCATAGCATGCGATTAAGGACAGCGCCCCACATCAAAATACTTTTCCAAACCTTTCCAGCACAGGCATCACAAAATTCCAAATAGCAATAAAATAAATCACTTACCTTTGAAGATCGTCCTCTGTTTGCAATCCCAAGGGTCCCAGCCACACAACAAATGGTTGTTTTGTTTGATAAAGCCCTTCTTTATATCCCAAAAATGTCTGTTGAGTTGGTGCGCTTGATTCAGTAATCCATTCGTTCAACATGCATACAAACGAATCCAAAAAGTTACCGGTAAAGTTCGCCCAAACAAGTCAAACGATGTTTCTAATTAATCCTCAGGAATTCTAATATCTAAATAAACATTCAATAGGTAAGATAAATAACGAAGAGCACGCACCTCATTCATGCACGAAACACGACTACTTTTCTAATAAGGGACACCTGGATAAACTACAACTACTTGTTCATTTAAAAACAAAAAACAAGCCTGAAACACTTTCTAAAGACTGTTGACATCTAGTGGAAGGCCTAGGAACTACAATCTGGGACCTTTTTTATTTATATATTCTGTAGGCTAGCATTGGAATGGCCTGTGAACTCCCAAAAAAGATTTCCGGATGGATTTTCTTCTGGTCATATCAGTTCCGTTATATTCACAGACATTATTTTAACAGTTTTTGAAACTTCTATCTAATACTACCAATTATATGCATATCCTAGCTTCTGGACCTAAGTAACAGGCAGTTTACTTTGGGCACGTCATTCATCCGAACTTCCGAACACTGCCCCCTAGATGCAGTTTTAAGAACATGAAGTATTAAGAAAGTATTTACTCAAATAAATTGAAGTAAAAAAAACATATACATTTATAAAAATGTCTGATTTTCTGTAATATTGGTATGGGAATAATAATGACTTTTATTTTGTAAAGTGGTAACTTGCAGTAAACACCACAACGTCTCCAGTCACCTCCTTGTCCGAATGACAAGTGGATAAACAGGTTAATGTCAATCCCTACCATTTTTTTTTTCAAAAGTCTCATGGAATGTAGGCATACATTGAAGACCACACATTGCCCACTACTGTAGTTTGAATGGTAGAGCAGCTATTTCCATGTTAAAATGTTACAGGATGCATTGTTTTAAATGGTAGGCCACTCTGATAGGTCTATGTTATGATCAAATAGCCACAGTAGCCTACTTGGCAACTGTTATAACTGTAACTTACAGCCTCAGTGATCACAGTAAACGTGCCACAGAAGTTGCACAGAATTTTCCCAATGTTCAATTTTGCACACAGCAGACCTCAAAATTGTTCAGTGCCCCAAAAAAAACTTGAGGGAAGCTGTCCCTTTTTACCCATAGTGCATTGCAGGAAACTGTAACGGCAGAGAGAGCTGTCAGTAAGAAAGGTTTCCAATGATGGAAAACACACCAAGCACACACCAAGCACACACCAAGCACACACCAAGCACACACCAAGCATGCACACTCACACACACCAATCACACACCAAGCACACACCAAGCATGCACACTCACACACACCAATCACACACCAAGCACACACCAAGCACACACCAATCACGAACACCAATCACACACCAAGCACACACCAAGCACACACCAATCACGCACACCAAGCACACACCAAGCACACACCAAGCACCAAAGTATTCATTAGAAGGATATGCATCTGTCTGTCTAACAATTCTCTAAAAAGTGCTGGGATGGACTTCCTGTTGCATTTCAGTCAAATCCAGACATTTTGAGTATTCTCTGCAGGCAGCCAGGCAGTCAGGCAGCCAGGTCAGCCATGATACAAGTCAGTATTTGACTTCCATCCATGTCTGAGGACGTTGGGAGATGCCGTGGAAACCTGCCACTAGGGGGCAACAGTGAGCGCGGTTAGTTTCAGTTTTTCTAGGGTTTTGTGGACGGGGACGGGGGGGGCGGGGGACGGGGGACGGGGGAGGGGGTAAGAATCTGTCTCTGGTGCCTAAGGTTGCATGTTTGAATCCAGCAATAGAATGTTGTTTTAAGAAGTTGGTTTTAAGCCTATGCCAATGATTAACCCAGCGGTTCCCAAACCAGGGGATATAAAAATGGGGTTGTGGGAGAATTTCCATAATCCTGAAAAAATAAAATAAAAAAAAAAAATATATATAAATACAACCATTTAAACAAAATTATAGTATTGTCTTTGTCTCTCAAAATCATTGTAATGTGGTTCACCTTGAAAATCTGAAAGGAAATGATTCAAATCTTAAAGATCCAATTCAACCAGAGAGCTCCCTTAGATCATGGGAAAAGGCCTCACGAATCATTCCCACAGTGTATGGCTAGGCCTGCGACGCTATGAAACCGCACACTGATACAGAGACTTTGATATTACTAGCCGCAAATGACACTGTGTGGTATATGTGGTGGCAGAGGCACATGAACTCACATCAATTCCTTTGTCATACAACACTGTTAAACAAAGAACATATGCTGTTGCTAGCGATCAAGATGAAACTCTGGTGAACGATTTAAAAAAAAACTCCCCAGCTTACTCTCTTCAAAATGGACGTTAGCTGTGAGGGCCGAGATGCCCATTGAATGATGCACCGAGAGCCAACCTGCAGCAGAAGAGCTGAGCACAGAACTCTGAGATATACTGTAGCAGGTAACTGTGATGGTAAACCACATCAAACCACATCCACTGTGCTAAACTATGTGGAGACATGGGATCAGAGCGTAGACAATGTTCTATTTCACACCGAGGCTTGGTGGTTATCGAGAGGGAGTGTTGGAAAGAGTTTTCACATTGAGAATGGAACTGTTGTCGTTCACAATGGGTGTAAAAAATAAACCACTGACATGGTTGACTTTCTGTGTAATGAAAATAAAAATGTGTCTCTTGCCTATGTAACAGTATTTGGGAAACTGAATTAACTGAACACAAGCGCGCAGGGGAAACACAAAAACATTCTACAGATGAGTGACCGAATCAGTGGAATCAGTCGAAAGAATAGTTGTTTATCATACAGTGTCTTTTAAAAGCGGACCAGTGCTCCCGTCTGCATTAAAACCAGGTTGGATATGACAGCAGAGATTAAGTTCGCACAGTCGACCACGCCCCTTGATTTTGAGAAGCTTCAATGCAACATGCATCAAGCCACACACCCATCTCATTAATGGTGGTGAGTTGAGATACATTATGTCAGACTCATTTGTAATTGACTGTCATAGCCCCCACATTAGAAATATGTGATAGTGAGTTGAGAAGACAATTACAATGTTTTCCAATTGACTGCCATAGCCCCCACATTAGAAATATGTGATAGTGAGTTGAGAAGACAATTACAATGTTTTCCAATTGACTGCCATAACACCAAATAAAACGTTCACATCGGCTGTTCACTTCATTATTGTTTTTTCACATGGCCATAGCCCCACATTAGAAATATGGGGTCGTGAGAGTTCAAGATGACTGCATATCAAAATAGAATCAACGTTTTCCAATTGACTGGCATTAAAAAAAGTTTGGGAACCACTACCTTAACCATTCTGAGTTAATACCTAAACTCTAAAAATGTATTTGACATTTGACAAACAACTCATTGGATGAACAACTCATTGGATGAACAACTCATTGGATGAACAACTCATTGAATGAACAACTCATTGAATGAACAACTCATTGAATGAACAACTCATTGAATGAACAACAATGTTTTCATTGAATGAACAACTCATTGGATGAACAACTCATTGGATGAACAACTCATTGAATGAACAACTCATTGAATGAACAACTCATTGAATGAACAACTCATTGAATGAACAACTCATTGAATGAACAACTCATTGAATGAACAACTCATTGAATGAACAACTCATTGAATGAACAACTCATTGGATGAACAACTCATTGAATGAACAACTCATTGGATGAACAACTCATTGAATGAACAACTCATTGAATGAACAACTCATTGAATGAACAACTCATTGAATGAACAACTCGTGAGACGTGAGACTGAGAGCTTGTTGCCTCAGGGACCATAGAATTACTGCATCACGCATGAAACCCTGAATGAAATAAGTTCTAAAAAAGTCTTGTAAACATACAGTAACTTTATCCCCAGAGCATGGTTTCCACACCGCCCAGCAGGCCTCCCGGTTCTCAGAAGCACAGAACAGTCAAAACATCCCTTTCACCTCTCCCTGACCCAGGTTCAATCGTTCAGCTATAGAAATTAAAACTCTCTCCTCAGTGCTACGTGTGCGTGTGCGTGAGCGTGTGCGTGCGTGAGTGCGTGTGTGTGTGCGTGCATGCGTGCGTGAGCGAGAGCGTGTGAGCGTGAGCATGTGCGTGTGCGTGCGTGCATGCGTCCGTGTGTGTGCGTGTGCGTGAGCGTGTGCGTGAGCGTGTGAGTGTGTGCGTGCGTGCGTGCATGCGTGCGTGTGTGTGTGCGTGCCTGCGTGCGTGTGCATGTGTGTGTGCGTGCCTGCGTGCGTGTGCATGTGAGCGTGTGTGCGTGCGTGTGCCCTCCCTTCAGTCACAAGTGCTGAATCCATCACCAGTGATCCCCTGGAGGCCTTGGTACCGTCACACCCATTATAGCAGGTTCCCCCATAGAAATACCAAGGGGTCATACTGTTATAGCCAAGACCCAGCTTTAGTACCGTCACACCCATCACACTCACTAGTCATAGCAGACTGTCTTTCAGTCCCTCTAACCACAGTGCCATAGACAGGCCATTGTACCGTCAGTGCCAAGGAAAAGCAAAAGCGTCTGTGTGTCCTTTCTATTCAAGAGACTTGTTGTCATGCTGTCACCGCTGCTCTGGGGAAGACAAGACGGATTGGTCTACATCAATAGACATTCACACACGCACGCGCGCGCGCACACACACACACACACACAATTCTCTCGGCAAGCTCTATTTTACTGTCACATCCATCCATCCCACAGTGAGAGTATAATCCAAGCATGGGGCAGAGGAACATGCTAATGATTCTAAATGTTGGGGTTCTAAATGTTGGGGATCTAAATGTTGGGGTTCCAACAGGGTTCCAATAGGGTTCCAACAGAGTTCCAACAGGGTTCCAACAGAGTTCCAACAGGGTTCCAACAGGGTTATTCACAATTTTGGCATCAGGAAGTACAGAGGAAGCTAAAAAATAAAAATAAACATTATTTAACAGGGCAAGTCAGTTAGGAACAAATTATTATTTACGATGACGGCCTACCGGGGAACAATGGGTTAACTGCCTTGTTCAGGGGAACAGTGGGTTAACTGCCTGTTCAGGGGAACAGTGGGTTAACTGCCTTGTTCAGGGGAACAGTGGGTTAACTGCCTTGTTCAGGGGAACAGTGGGTTAACTGCCTTGTTCAGGGGAACAGTGGGTTAACTGCCTTGTTCAGGGGCAGAACGACAGATTTTTCCCTTGTCAGCTCAGGGATTCGATCTCGCAACCTTTCGGTTACTAGTCCAATGCTCTAACCACTAGGCTACCCTGGCACCCTGGATGATGATGATGATGATGGTGTCAGAGGAGGATAAAAATAGAGGAAGAGGGATAAAGGGAGGAGGAGGAAGCCTTTCAAGGGAGAACAGAAGATGATGGAAGACAGAGGGAAATGGTGAGGATTCAAAGATGTGTGTCCTAAATGGTACCCTATTGCCTATATAGTGCAATTCTTTTGACCAGCATCCATAGGGCTCTGGTCAAAGTAATGCACTATGTAGGGAATAGGGTGCCATTGGGAATGCAGGCAAAGAGTTGAGGGAGCTTGTTCGTTGCTAACGGATTCTCTGGGTATTTTCACACACCGAGCCAGTTAACCATTGATGTGATTCGACACGAACACACGCAGGAATGTATTTTCACACACACTGAGCCAAGTATCCACGGATGTAATGCAGACCCTCTCAGGTCATCTATTATTGAAAAACCTCTCAGAGAGAAGACAAAAGAGTTACTCTAAACTAACAGAAGAACAAAAGAAAGCCCCCCCCCCATGCATAAAGGTTCCCCAGGAATAGTACCACATGTACATACAGGATGGATATAGGAACGGCGTAGGATCATTGTCTACTCGCTAGCTAGATGTACTATTTGTTGAATCTAAGTACAGTGTTGGTTTAAGTTAACTGTCAGTGACCTCATGGGACAGAATGTCTGCATGCGTGGACATGGGTGTCGGCAGGGAGCCTAGTGGTAAGCGTGTTGGTCCAGTAACCGAAAGGTTGCTGGATTGAATCCCTGAGATAACGAGGTAAAAATCTGTTGTTGTGCCCCTTCCCTGAACAAGGCAGTTAACCCACTATTCCCTGGTAGGCTGTCATTTTAAATAAGAATTTGTTCTTAAATGACTTGCCTAGTTATATATATATATATAAAATAGAAGAATAGAACACCTCTGGAACTGTCCCTGTATATAGCTACTGACCCTGGAACTGTCCCTGTATATAGCTACTGACCCTGGAACTGTCACTGTATATAGCTACTGACCCTGTAACTGACCCTGTATATAACCACTGACCCTGGAACTGTCACTGTATATAGCCACTGAACATGTCACTGTATATAGCCACTGAACATGTCACTGTATATAGCCACTGAACATGTCACTGTATATAGCTACTGAACATGTCACTGTATATAGCTACTGGACATGTCCCTGTATATAGCTACTGGACTGTAATGTCCCTGTATATAGCTACTGGACATGTCACTGTATATAACTACTGGACATGTCTCTGTATATAACTACTGACATGTCACTGTATATAACTGAACATGTCCCTGTATATATAACTGACCCTGGAACATGTCTCTGTATATACAACTACTGGACATGTCTCTGTATATAGAACTGTCCCTGTATATAGCTACTGGACATGTCCCTGTATATAGCTACTGGACATGTCTGTATATAGCTAATGGACATGTCCCTGTATATAGACTACTGGACATGTCCCTGTATTTAGCTACTGTCCCTGTATATAGCTGCTGGACATGTCCCTGTATATAGCTACTGTCCCTGTATATAGCTACTGGACATGTCCCTGTATATAGCTACTGGACATGTCCCTGTATATAGCTACTGGACATGTCCCTGTATATAGCTACTGGACATGTCCCTGTATATAGCTACTGGACATGTCCCTGTATATAGCTACTGGACATGTCTCTGTATATAGCTACTGTCCCTGTATATAGCTACTGGACATGTCCCTGTATATAGCTACTGGACATGTCCCTGTACATAGCTACTGGACATGTCTCTGTATATAGCTAATGGACATGTCCCTGTATATAGCTACTGGACATGTCCCTGTATATAGCTACTGTCCCTGTATATAACTACTGTCCCTGTATATAGCTACTGTCTGTGTATAGCTACTGGACATGTCCCTGTATATAGCTACTGTCCCTGTATATAGCTAATGGACATGTCCCTGTATATAGCTACTGGACATGTCTCTGTATATAGCTACTGTCCCTGTATATAGCTACTGTCCCTGTATATAGCTACTGTCTCTGTATATAGCTACTGTCCCTGTATATAGCTACTGTCCCTGTATATAGCTACTGTCCCTGTATATAGCTACTGTCTCTGTATATACTACTGTCCCTGTATATAGCTGGACATGTCCCTGTATATAGCTACTGTCTCTGTATATAGCTACTGTCCCTGTATATAGCTACTGGACATGTCCTTGTATATAGCTACTGTCTCTGTATATAGCTACTGTCCCTGTATATAGCTACTGTCTCTGTATATAGCTACTGTCTCTGTATATAGCTACTGTCCCTGTATATAGCTACTGGACATGTCCCTGTATATAGCTACTGTCTCTGTATATAGCTACTGTCTCTGTATATAGCTACTGTCTCTGTATATAGCTACTGGACATGTCCCTGTATATAGCTACTGGACATGTCCCTGTATATAGCTACTGGACATGTCCCTGTATATAGCTACTGGACATGTCCCTGTATATAGCTACTGGACATGTACAGGCAAATACTGTAGGTATGTACTGATCCTAAAGGATAACTGTGTATATAAAGAATTAGACACAATGAGCATTGTATATATGGTATTTGCTCTGACCTGTCCATGTATGTATCAATTTGTATTGGACATGTCACATGGATATATATGTTATTGGTTACATGGTTAGCAGATGTTATTGGTCCATGGTTAGCAGATGTTATTGGTCCATGGTTAGCAGATGTTATTGGTCACGGTCCATGGTTATAGATGTTATTGGTCACATGGTTAGTTGATGTTCTTGGTCACATGGTTAGCAGATGTTATTGGTCACATGGTTAGCAGATGTTATTGGTCACATGGTTAGCTGATGTTATTTGTCACATACACATGGTTAACAGATGTTATTGGTCACATGGTTAGCATATGTTATTGGTCACATACACATGGTTAGTAGATGTTATTGGTCACATACACATGGTTAGTAGATGTTATTGGTCACATGGTTATAGATGTTATTGGTCACATACACACGGTTAGTAGATGTTATTGGTCACATGGTTAGCAGATGTTATTGGTCACATACACAAGGTTAGTAGATGTTATTGCGGGTGTAGCGAAATGTGTGTTCTTCTAAATCCGACTCTGCAGCAATATCTAACAGGTATTATCTTATACATTCCACAACAAAACCTAATATCTAACAAATTCCACAACAAAACCTAATACACACAATCTATTAAAGGAATGGGATGAGAATATATGTATAACATATATGGATGAGCAGTGACAGAGTGGCTAAGATGGAATCGATAGTAAAGAATAGATAGTGTATGATACAGTATACAATATATATACATATGAGAAGAGTCATTTGAGACATGTAAACAATCTCTTTGCTTTAATGTCCCTGTACTGACCTCACCTTCTGGATGATAGCGGGGTGACAGGTAATGGTTTGGGTGGTTATACTTGATGTTTTTGGCCTTCCAGTGACATCAGGTGCTGTAGGTGTTCTGGAGGGCAACATTTGGTTAGCAGACTGCACCACACTCTGGATAGGCCTGGTGCGGGCGGTGCAGTTGCCGTACCAGGCGGTGATACAGCCCGACAGGATGCTCTCAGTTGTGCACCTTTAATGGTTAGTGATTTTCGTTGACAAGCAAAACATTTTCAGCCTCCTGAGGTTGAAGGAGGCGCTGTTGCGCTGGTGCGCATTCTTCACCACATGTCTGTGTGCGTGGACCATTTCAGTTTGTCGGTGATATGTACACCGAGGAACTTAAAACTTTCCACCTTCTCTACTGCTGATGTTGATGTACAGGGGGGGGGTGCTCCCTCTGCTGTTTCCTGAAGTCCACGATTATCTCTTTTGTTTTGCTGACATTGAGTGAGAGGTTATTTGGTCACACCACACTCAGAGGGTTAGTAGATGTTACCTGGTCACATAGTTAGCAGTATGTAGCAACTGACCCTGGAAAGGTGTAGATGTTACTGACCCTGGAACTGTCCCTGTATATAGCAACTGACCCTGGAACTGTCCCTGTATATAGCAACTGACCCTGGAACTGTCCCTGTATATATCAACTGACCCTGGAACTGTCCCTTATATAGCTACTGACCCTGGAACTGTCCCTGTATATAGCAACTGACCCTGGAACTGTCCCTGTATATAGCAACTGACCCTGGAACTGTCCCTGTAAGCAACTGACCCTGGAACTGTCCCTGTATACAGCTACATTATATAGCAACTGACCCTGGAACTGTCCCTGTATATAGCTACTGACCCTGGAACTGTCCCTGTATATAGGAATGGGATGACCCAGGAACTGTCCCTGTATATAGCTACTGACCCTGGAACTGTATATGGATGTAGCAGTGAACAGAGTATATAGCAACTGACTCTGGAACTGTCCCTGTATATAGCTACAGTAATAGAAGTCTGGAACTGTCTCTGTATATAGCAACTGACCCTGGAACTGTCCCTGTAGATAGCTACAGTAGCAACTGACCCTGAGAACTGTCCCTGTATATAGCTACTGACCCTGGAACTGTCCCTGTATATAGCTACAGTATTAATGCACCTGTATATAGCTACTGACCCTGGAACTGTCTGGATATAGCTGAACAGTATATAGCAACTGACCCTGGAACTGTCCCTGTATATAGCTACTGACCCTGGAACTGTCTCTGTATATAGCTACTGACCCTGGAACTGTCTCTGTATATAGCTACTGACCCTGGAACTGTCCCTGTATATAGCTACTGACCCTGGAACTGTCCAAGTATATAGCTACAGTATATAGCAACTGACCCTGGAACTGTCCCTGTATATAGCTACTGACCCTGGAACTGTCCCTGTATATAGCTACAGCATATAGCAACTGACCCTGGAACTGTCCCTGTATATAGCTACTGACCCTGGAACTGTCTCTCATATAGCTACTGACCCTGGAACTGTCTCTGTTAAGCTACTGACCCTGGAACTGGTATATAGCTACTGACCCTGGAACTGTCTCTGTATATAGCTACTGACCCTGGAACTGTCTCTGTATATAGCTACTGACCCTGGAACTGTCTTTGTATATAGCTACTGACCCTGGAACTGTCCCTGGATATAGCAACTGACCCTGGAACTGTCTCTGCATATAGCTACTGACTCTGGAACTGTCTCTGTATATAGCAACTGACCCTGGAACTGTCCCTGTATATAGCTACAGTATATAGCAACTGACCCTGGAACTGTCCCTGTATATGCTACTGACCCTGGAACTGTCCCTGTATATAGCTACAGTATATGCTACACCCTGGAACTGTCCCTGTATATAGCTACTGACCCTGGAACTGTCCCTATATAGCAACTGACCCTGGAACTGTCCCTGTATATAGCAACTGACCCTGGAACTGTCCCTGTATATAGCTACTGACCCTGGAACTGTCTCTGTATATAGCTACTGACCCTGGAACTGTCTCTGTTATTGCTGACCCTGGAACTGTCCCTGTATATAGCAACTGACCCTGGAACTGTCCCTGTATATAGCACTGACCCTGGAACTGTCCCTGTATATAGCTACCTATATAGCAACTGACCCTGGAACTGTCCCTGTATATAGCTACTGACCCTGGAACTGTCTCTGTATATAGCTACTGACCCTGGAACTGTCCCTGTATATAGCTACTGACCCTGGAACTGTCCCTGTATATAGCTACAGTATATAGCAACTGACCCTGGAACTGTCCCTGTATATAGCTACTGACCCTGGAACTGTCCCTGTATATAGCTACAGTATATAGCAACTGACCCTGGAACTGTCCCTGTATATAGCTACTGACCCTGGAACTGTCTCTGTATATAGCTACTGACCCTGGAACTGTCTCTGTATATAGCTACTGACCCTGGAACTGTCTCTGTATATAGCTACTGACCCTGGAACTGTCTCTGTATATAGCTACTGACCCTGGAACTGTCCCTGGATATAGCAACTGACCCTGGAACTGTCTCTGTATATAGCTACTGACTCTGGAACTGTCTCTGTATATAGCAACTGACCCTGGAACTGTCCCTGTATATAGCTACAGTATATAGCAACTGACCCTGGAACTGTCCCTGTATATAGCTACTGACCCTGGAACTGTCCCTGTATATAGCTACAGTATATAGCTACTGACCCTGGAACTGTCCCTGTATATAGCTACTGACCCTGGAACTGTCCCTGTATATAGCAACTGACCCTGGAACTGTCCCTGTATATAGCAACTGACCCTGGAACTGTCCCTGTATATAGCTACTGACCCTGGAACTGTCTCTGTATATAGCTACTGACCCTGGAACTGTCTCTGTATATAGCTACTGACCCTGGAACTGTCCCTGTATATAGCAACTGACCCTGGAACTGTCCCTGTATATAGCTACTGACCCTGGAACTGTCCCTGTATATAGCTACTGACCCTGGAACTGTCCCTGTATATAGCTACTGACCCTGGAACTGTCCCTGTATATAGCTACTGACCCTGGAACTGTCTCTGTATATAGCTACTGACCCTGGAACTGTCTCTGTATATAGCTACTGACCCAGGAACTGTCCCTGTATATAGCTACTGACCCTGGAACTGTCCCTGTATGTAGCTACTGACCCTGGAACTGTCTCTGTATATAGCAACTGACCCAGGAACTGTCCCTGTATATAGCTCCTGACCCTGGAACTGTCCCTGTATATAGCTACTGACCCTGGAACTGTCTCTGTATATAGCAACTGACCCAGGAACTGTCTCTGTATATAGCAACTGACCCAGGAACTGTCTCTGTATACTGCTGATTTACGTTTGGTCTTATTTCTATTTCTATTGTGTTTGACTTTTTTATGATACTACTGATATTGATTACTGTGATGTTGGGAATGAGCTTGCAAGAAACCCACTGGGAACATGAAATCAACAAACCAACAAATCAACAACTCATGTCATTGGATTTAGGTTAAAGCTGAAAAAAAATGACCCTGGAACTGTCTCAATGTATGATAGAAACAACAAGGATTCAACTCATCCCACTGATAGATTCAACATCCTGATAGAACTGTCTCTGATATCCCACTGATAGAAACAAGCTACAAGATTCAACGCTATCCCATCCTATTGATAGAAACTGATAGAAACAACAAGGATTCAACGTCATCCCACTGATAGAACTGATTCTCTGTATTGATAGTCATCCCACTGATAGAAACAACTGACCCTGATAGAAACAACTGTCTCATCCCATTGATAGAAACAACAAAGATTCAACGCCATCCCACTGATAGAAACAACGATTCAACATCATCCCATTGATAGAAACAACAAAAGATTAGCATCCCATTGATAGAAACAACCTGGATTGATAGAAACAACAACTGTCCCTGATAGAAACAACAAAGGATTACGTCATCCCACTGACATCCCACTGATAGAAACAACAAGGATTCAACGTCATCCACTGATAGAAACAACAAGGATTCAACTGTCCCACTGATAGAAACAACAAGGATAGCTACTGATAGAAACCCTGGAACTGATCAAGGATTCTGTATATCCCACTGATAGAAACAACAAGGAGGATCCCACTGATAGAAACAACGATTCAATCCCACTGATAGAACAAGGATTCAACGTCATCCCATGATAGAAACAACAAGGATTGATCCCACTGATAGAAACAACAAGGATTGTCATCCCACTGATAGAAACAACAAGGAACTGTCTCTGTCATCCCATGATAGAAACAACAAGGATTCAACGTCATCCCACTGATAGAAACAACAAGGATTCAACGTCATCCCACTGATAGAAACAACAAACATCCCACTGATAGAAACAACAAGGATTCAACGTCATCCCACTGATAGAAACAACAATGATTCAACGTCATCCCACTGATAGAAACAACAATGATTCAACGTCATCCCACTGATAGAAACAACAATGACACAACGTCATCCCAATGATAGAAACAACAATGATTCAACGTCATCACACTGATAGCAACAAGGATTCAACGTCATCACCTGATAGAACTCAACGTCATCACACTGATAGAAACAACAATGATTCAAGCGTCATCCCACTGATAGAAACAACAATGATTCAACGTCATCCCACTGATACTAGATTACTAGAAGCTAGTCATTACTGGATCTGAGTAATGATGGGCATTACTGGCTAGCTACTGGTCACCCTGGAACTGTCATTACTGGCTCTGAGTATTGATAGCTCTGAGTATTGATGGATTACCTGAGAACTGGTCATTACTGGCTCTGAGTATTGATGGTCATTACTGGCTCTGAGTAAACTGGTCATTACTGGCTCTGATATTGATGGGCATTACTGGCCTGGAACTGTGGCTCTGAGTATTGATGGGCATTACTGGCTCTGAGATTGATGGTCATTACTGGCTCTGAGTAAAGCTGGTCATTACTGGCTCTGAGTATTGATGGCATTACTGGCTCTGAGTATTGATGGTCATTACTGGCTAGTATAGCATTACTGGCCCTGAGTATTGATGGGCATTACTGGCTCTGAGTATTGATGGGCATTACTGGCTCTGAGTATTGATGGTCATTACTGGCTCTGAGTAAAGCTGGTCATTACTGGCTCTGAGTATTGATGGTCATTACTGGCTCTGAGTAAAGCTGGTCATTACTGACTGAGTATTGATGGGCATTACTGGCTCTGAGTATAGATGGTCATTACTGGCTCTGAGTATTGATGGCATTACTGGCTCTGAGTAAAGATGGTCATTACTGGCTCTGAGAACTGGTCATTACTGGCTCTGATAAAGCTGGTCATTACTGGCTCTGGTAAAGCTGGTCATTACTGGCTCTGAGTAAAGCTGGTCATTACTGGCTCTGAGTAAAGCTGGTCAACTGTCTCTGTATTGATGGTCATTACAGCCTCTGAGTATTGATGGTCATTACAGGCTCTGAGTATTGATGGGCATTACAGGCTCTGGAATGGTGTCTGGCTCTGAGTAAAGCTGGTCATTACTGGCTCTGAGTATTGATGGGCATTACAGGCTCTGAGTATTGATGGGCATTACTGGCTCTGAGTAAAGCTGGTCATTACTGGCTCTGAGTATTGATGGGCATTACTGGCTCTGAGTAAAGCTGGTCATTATGAGTATTGATGGGCATTACTGGCTCTGAGTAAAGCTGGTCATTACAAGCTCTGTATTGATGGTCATTACAGCCTCTGAGTATTGATGGTCATTACAGGCTCTGAGTATTGATGGGCATTACAGGCTCTGAGTATTGATGGCATTACTGGCTCTGAGTAAAGCTGGTCATTACTGGCTCTGAGTATTGATGGGCATTACTGGCTCTGAGTATTGATGGTCATTACCCTGAGTATTGATGGTCATTACTGGCTCTGAGTAAAGCTGGTCATTACTGGCTCTGAGTATTGATGGTCATTACAGGCTCTGAGTATAGATGGTCATTACTGGCTCTGAGTATTGATGGTCATTACAGGCTCTGAGTATTGATGGTCATTACAGGCTCTGAGTAAACTGGTCATTACAGGCTCTGGTAAACTGTCATTACAGGCTCTGAGTAAAGCTAGTCATTACTGGCCTGAGTAAAGCTGGTCATTACTGGCTCTGAGTATTGATGGTCATTACAGGCTCTGAGTATTGATGGTCATTACAGGCTCTGTATTGATGGTCATTATGGCTAGTATTGATGGGCCTGGAACTGGTCATTACAAGCTCTGAGTATTGATGGGCATTACTGGCTCTGAGTATAGATGGTCATTACAGGCTCTGAGTATTGATGGTCATTACAGGCTCTGAGTATAGATGGTCATTACAGGCTCTGAGTATTGATACTGGCTCTGAGTAAAGCTGGTCATTACTGGCTCTGAGTATTGATGGTCATTACAGGCTCTGAGTATTGATGGTCATTACTGGCTCTGAGTATTGATGGTCATTACTGGCTCTGAGTAAAGCTGGTCATTACTGGCTCTGAGTATTGATGGTCATTACTGGCTCTGAGTATTGATGGTCATTACAGGCTCTGAGTAAAGCTGGTCATTACTGGCTCTGAGTATTGATGGTCATTACTGGCTCTGAGTATTGATGGTCATTACACTGAGTATTGATGGTCATTACTGGCTCTGATATTGATGGTCAACTGGCTCTGCAGTATTGAATTACTGGCTCTGAGTATTGATGGTCATTACAACTCTGAAATGGTCAACTGGCTCTGAGTAAAGCTGGTCATTACAATTGATCATTACTGGCTCAACTGGTCATTACAAGCTCTGAGTATTGATGGTCATTACAGCCTCTGATATTATGGTCATTACAGGCTCTGAGTATTGATGGGCAAACAGGCTCTGAGTATTGATGGTCATTACTGGCTCTGAGTAAAGCTGGTCATTACTGGCTCTGAGTATTGATGGGCATTACTGGCTCTGAGTATTGATGGTCATTACAGGCTCTGAGTATTGATGGTCATTACTGGCTCCTGGTCACTGGCTCTGATATTGATGGTCATTACAATGAGTATAGATGGTCATTACCCTCTGATAGATGGTCAAACAAGGCTCAATTGATGGTCAACGCTCATAAACTGGTCATTAGGCTCAGTAAAGCTTCAACAGGCTCATCTAGTCATTACTGGATAGAAACATTACAATTGATTCATTACAGGCTCTGAGTATTGATGGTCATTACAGGCTCTGATAGAAACTGAGTATTGATGGGCATTACTGGATTCTGAGTAAAGCTGGTCATACAAGCTCTGAGTATTGATGGGCATTACTGGCTCTGAGTATAGATGGTCATTACAGGCTCTGAGTATTGATGGTCATTACAGGCTCTGAGTATAGATGGTCATTACAGGCTCTGAGTATTGATGGTCATTACTGGCTCTGAGTAAACTGATAGAAACAACATTGATGGGATTCATTGATGGTCATACTGGCTCACTGGATTAGAATTGATGGTCATTACTGGCTCTGAGTATTGATGGTCATTTCTGAGTAAAGCTGGTCATTATGGCTCCACTGGCTCTGATATTGATGGTCATTACACAAGGATTCAGTATTGATGGTCATTACTGGCTCTGAGTATTGATGGATAGAATGGTCATTAACTGAGTAAAGCTGGATTACTGGCTCTGAGTATTGATGGTCATTACCTCTGAGTATTGAATTACAGGCTCTGAGTATTGATGGTCATCCTGGCTCTGAGTAAAGCTGGTCATTACTGGCTCTGAGTATTGATCCCTCTGATAAAGCTGGTCATTACAAGCTCTGAGTATTGATCATGGTCATTACACTGATATTGATGGGCATTACAGGCTCTGAGTATTGATGGTCATTACTGGCTCTGAGTAAAGCTGGTCATTACAGTATTGATGGGCATTACTGGCTCTGAGTATTGATGGTCATTACAGGCTCTGAGTATTGATGGTCATTACTGGCTCTGAGTAAAGCTGGTCATTACTGGCTCTGAGTATTGATGGTCATTACAGGCTCTGAGTATAGATGGTCATTACTGGCTCTGAGTATAGATGGTCATTACTGGCTCTGATGGTCATTATTGATGGTCATTACAGGCTCTGAGTAAATGGTCATTACAGGCTCTGAGTAAATTGGTCATTACTGGCTCTGAGTAAAGCTGGTCATTACTGGCTCTGAGTATTGATGGTCATTACTGGCTCTGAGTATTGATGGTCATTACAGGCTCTGAGTATTGATGGTCATTGGCTCTGAGTATTGATGGGCATTACTGGCTCTGAGTAAAGCTGGTCATTACAAGCTCTGAGTATTGATGGGCATTACTGGCTCTGATGGTATTGATGATGGTCATTACAGGCTCTGAGTATGATGGTCATTACAGGCTCTGAGTATTGATGGTCATTACTGGCTCTGAGTAAAGCTGGTCATTATTGATGATGGTCATTACAGGCTCTGAGTATTGATGGTCATTACTGGCTCTGAGTATTGATGGTCATTACTGGCTCTGAGTAAAGCTGGTCATTACTGGCTCTGAGTATTGATGGCATTACTGGCTCTGAGTATTGATGGTCATTACTGGCTCTGAGTAAAGCTCGTCATTACTGGCCCTGAGTATTGATGGTCATTACTGGCTCTGAGTATTGATGGTCATTACAGGCTCTGAGTATTGATGGTCATTACTGGTCATTACTGGCTCTGAGAGTATTGGCTCTGAGTATTGATGGTCATTACAGGCTCTGAGTATTGCTGGTCATTACTGGCTCTGAGTATTGATGGTCATTACTGGCTCTGAGTATTGATGGTCATTACAGGCTCTGAGTATTGATGGTCATTACAGGCTCTGAGTAAAGCTGGTCATTACTGGCTCTGAGTATTGATGGTCATTACAGGCTCTGAGTATTGATGGTCATTACAGGCTCTGAGTATTGATGGTCATTACAGGCTCTGAGTATTGATGGTATTACTGGCTCTGAGTATTGATGGTCATTACTGGCTCTGAGTATTGATGGTCATTACAGGCTCTGAGTATTGATGGTCATTACAGGCTCTGAGTATAGATGGTCATTCTGAGTATTGATGGTCATTACTGGCTCTGAGTAAAGCTGGTCATTACTGGCTCTGAGTATTGATGGTCATTACAGGCTCTGAGTATTGATGGTCATTACTGGCTCTGAGTATTGATGGTCATTACTGGCTCTGAGTAAAGATGGTCATTACTGGCTCTGAGTATTGATGGTCATTACTGGCTCTGAGTATTGATGGTCATTACAGGCTCTGGTAAAGCTGGTCATTACTGGCTCTGAGTATTGATGGTCATTACTGGCTCTGAGTATTGATGGTCATTACTGGCTCTGAGTATTGATGGTCATTACAGGCTCTGAGTATTGATGGTCATTACTGGCTCTGAGTATTGATGGTCATTACTGGCTCTGATGGTAATTACAGGCTCTGAGTGCTGGTCATTACTGGCTCTGAGTATTGATGGTCATTACTGGCTCTGAGTATTGATGGTCATTACAGGCTCTGAGTATTGATGGTCATTACTGGCTCTGAGTATTGATGGTCATTACTGGCTCTGAGTATTGATGGTCATTACAGGCTCTGAGTATTGATGGTCATTACAGGCTCTGAGTAAAGCTGGTCATTACTGGCTCTGAGTATTGATGGTCATTACTGGCTCTGAGTATTGATGGTCATTACTGGTCTGAGTATTGACTGGCTCTGAGTATTGATGGTCATTACAGGCTCTGAGTATTGATGGGCATTACAGGCTCTGAGTAAAGATGGTCATTACTGGCTCTGAGTATTGATGGTCATTACAGGCTCTTGTCTTCCTCTTTCATCAGGCTGATCCCCTCTTATGACCATTGTGTTAATTAACAGTCTATATGGATAATCCATCATTATCATACCACCCAACTAAACCATACCCTCTTAAATTGTTGACACGATTGTTGTGAGGCCAATCAGGGAATCAGCCAATTAGTGACAATCATCCTCCAGTCTATGAGTCCTCAGCTACTCGGTTGACAGTTTATTTCTAATTTAATTGTCCATTTTTAAAGAAGCTGTAGAGGAAAAATATAATCCGTATTAGCATATTTTGAAATCAGTAACTTCTCAAAAATGTTACTCAAGGACAGTAATCCTTCGACAGCGAAGATGTGGGGGGGCCGCTGTCGTGCCTCCGCTGGCTTTCATGGTGTTATGGTTTCAGCAGTTCTTTCAATTAACTTAGTTCCTCATTAGAGCTAATAGGAGATCCTTCGCTGTGTTACAGATAGGGTCTAATTATCCTGGCGAAGGACGACTCTGCCTGTGTCCCAAAATGGCTACCCTATTCCCACGGTGCACTACTTTTGAACAGGGCCTATAGGGATCAGAAGTCGTGTGCTATGTAGGGAATAGGTTTACACATTCACTTCAGTACATTTCATAGTGTACAGTATATACTGTATGTTCCTACTGTGGTTCATAGTATTTGTAGTTACTGTGTACATTTCCAAACATTACTATTTTATATATGTATATTATATGTGTATATTTTTCATAATGTGCACTGCACTGTTGAGGAGAGCTTGCAAGTAATCATTTCAATGTACCGTTGACACTCTGCATCCTTTGCATGTGACCAATAAACTTTGAGTTGAGGGGCACAATATGTTTGCCTGAGAGATGGAGAACGAGAGAGGGCAGATGTACAATTTTATGTATACAGTAAGTATTTCAGGCATTATGTACAAGCATTTCAGGCTTTACTTAATTTGACATTGTATGTCATTTTGCAGATGTTCTTATACAGAGCAACTCAATGCAGTGAATGCATAGATTTTTGTACTTTTTATCCTGGTCCCCAAAGAGGATCAAACCCACAACACTGACGTTGCAACTGGGGAGTTTTTCAATATATATATATTTTTTCAACGAAATGAAGCCTAGCACATGCAAAATCCTAGAGGAAAACCTGGTTCTGCTTTCCACCAGAAACTGAGAGATAAATTCACCTTTCAATAACCAGAAACACAACGTCAAATCTAGATTGGAATTGCTTACCAAGATGACAGTGAATGTTCCTGAGTGGCCGAGTTACAGTTTTCACTTAAATCTACTTGAAAATCTATGGCAAGACCTGAAAATGGCTGTCTAGCAATGATCAACAACCAATTTGACAGAGGTCAAACAATTTTGAAAATAACAATGGGCAAATGTTGTACCATCCAGTATAATGTTCTTAGAGACTTACCCAGAAAGCTGTAATCAATGCCAAAGGTGCTTCTACAAAGTATCGACTCAGGGGTATGAATACTTATGTAAATGAGATATTTCTGTATTTCATTTTTTTTAAACACACAAAAAAACTTCTAAAACCATATTTTAGAATTGCTACCGAGTTTACAATGGTGCCGGAGGGGACAGCTGCCGTTTTACGGGCTACTAACCAATTGTGCTTTTATGCATTGTTTGTAACTTATTTTGTACAGAATGTTGCTGCCACCGTCTCTTAAGACCGAAAAGAGCTTCTGGATATCAGAACAACCATTAGTCACCTAGAACTGGACAAGGATTTTTCTTTAATGAGTCCGACGCGAAGGATATACTGTTTCTCTGAGACCAGACCCCAATTCCTCCGTCATTCGGCGTGAAGAAAAGAAGGACGTACAGGAGGACGGAGATCAGGGTGCCTGGTGAGAATTTAACGGCGAGTGTGTACCCGGCCTATACCATCCGTTCTATTGGCCAACGTGGAATCACTGGAGAATAAACTGAATGAGCTCCGTTCGAGACTATCCTACCGACGGGACATTAAAAACTGTAATATCTTATGTTTCACTGAGTTGTGGCTGAAAGGATAATATACAGTTGGATGGGTTTTCCACCGGCAGGACAGAACTGCTGCGTCCGGTAAGATGAGGGGTGGTGGTGTCTATCTATTTGCCTATAACAGCTGGTGCGCAATGTCTAGTACTAAGCAAGTCTCGAGGTATTACTCACCTAAGGCAGAGTACCTCATGATTGTCACGCCCTGACCATAGTTTGCTTTGTATGTTTATATGTTTTGTTTGGTCAGGGTGTGATCTGAGTGGGCAATCTATGTTGTATGTCTAGTTTGTCTGTTTCTGTGTTTGGCCTATATGGTTCTCAATCAGAGGCAGGTTTTAGTCATTGTCTCTGATTGGGAACCATATTTAGGTAGCCTGTTTTGTCATTGTGGGTTGTGGGTGATTGTCTATGTTATGTTGCTTGTTAGCACAGTGTTTCATTAGCGTCACGGTTGTCACTTTGTTGTTTTGTTGTGTTCAGTTTTTTCCATTAAAATGACAAACACTTACAACGCCGCATCTTGGTCCTCCTCTCTATCTCCAGACGACATCCGTGACAATGATAGGCTGTAGACCACACTATCAACCAAGAGAGTTTTCATCTATATATTTTGTAACCATCTATTTACCACCACACAACGATGCTGGCACTAAGACCACACTCAACCAGCTGTATAGGGTCATAAGCAAACAAGCAAATGTTCATCCAGAAGAGGCGCTCCTAGTGGCCGGGGACGTTAATGCAGGCAAACATGAATCTGATTTACCTCATTTCTACCAGCATGTCACATTTGCAACCAGAGGGAAAAACAACTCTAGACCTGTCACGCCCTGGTCGAAGTATATTGTGTTTGTCTGCATTTATTTGGTCAGGCCAGGGTGTGACATGGGTTTTTTGTGGTGTGTTTTGTAGTGGGGGTGTATAGCATAGTCTATGGCTGCCTGAGGCGGTTCTCAATCAGAGTCAGGTGATTATCGTTGTCTCTGATTGGGAACCATATTTAGGCAGCCATATTCTTTGAGTATTTCATGGGTGATTGTTCCTGTCTCTGTGTTTGTTGTCACCAGATAGGCTGTATAGGTTTTCACGTTCTGTTTGTTGTTTTTGTATAGTTCGTTTTTTCATTCATCATTAAACATGTCTCAAAAATACCACGCTGCATTTTGGTCCGCTTCTCCTTCACCAGATGAAAACCGTTACAAGACCACCTTTACTCCACACACAGAGACATATACAAAGCTCTCCCTCGCCCTCCATTTGGCAAATCTGACCATAATTATATCCTCCTGATTCCTTCTTACAAGTAAAAACTAAAGCAGGAAGTACCAGTGACTCGCTCAATACGGAAGTGGTCAGATGACGCGGATGCTATACTACAGGACTGTTTTGCTAGCACAGACTGGAATATGTTCTGAGATTCATCCAATGGCATTGAGGAGCATACCACCTCAGTCACCAGCTTTATCAATAAATGTATCAACAACATCATCCAAACAGTGACCGTACGTACATATCCCAACCAGAAGCCATGGATTATAAGCAACATCCGCACCGAGCTAAAGGCTATAGCTGCCGCTTTCAAGGAGCAGGACACTAATCCGGACGCTTATAAGAAATCCCGCAATGCCCTCTGATGAACGATCAAACTGGCAGTGTCAACTAAGATTGAATCCTACTACACCGGCTCTGAAGCTCGTTGGATGTGGTTTGAAAAATACCACTCATGTCGGTAGCAAGTCCTTTGAAAAGCTGGTCATGGCTCACATCAACACCATGATGCCAGAAACCCTAGACACACTCCAATTTGCATACAGCCCCAACAGATCCACAGATGATCTTATCTAAATTGCACTCCACTCTGCCCTTTCCCACCTGGATCAAAGGAACACCTATGGGAGAATGCTGTTCATTGACTACAGCTCAGCGTTCAACACCATAGGGCCCACAAAGTTCATCACTAAGCTAAGGACCGTGGGACCAAACACCTCCCTCTGCAACTGGATCCTGGACTTCCTGATTGGCCGCCCCCAGGTGGTAAGGGTAGGTAACAACACATCTGCCATGCTGATCTTCAACACAGAGGCCCCTCAGGGTTGCATGCTTTGTCCCCTCCTGTACTCCTTGTTCACCCACGACTGAGTGGCCAAGCACAACTCCAACACCATCATTAAGTTTGCTGACGACACAACAGTGAGCCTGATCACCGACAACGATGATAGAGCCTATAAGGGGGAGGTCAGAGACCTGACAGTGTGGTGCCAGGACAACAACCTCTCCCTCAATGTGAGCAGGACAAAGGAGCTGATCATGGACTACAGGAAAAGGAGGGCTGAACAGGCCCCCATTAACATCGACGGCGCTGAAGTGGAGAGGGTCGAGAGTTTCAAGTTCCTTGGTGTTCACATCACAAACAAACTATCATGGTCCAAACACAGCAAGACAGTTTTGAAGAGGGCATTACAACACCTTTACCCCTCAGGAGACTGAAAAGATTTGGCATGGATCCCCAGATCCTCAAAAAATTCTACAGCTGCACCATCGAGAGCATCCTGACCGGTTGCATTACCGCCTGACTGGTTGCATCACTGCTACAGAGGGTAGTGAGTACGGCTCAGTACATCACTGGGGCCAAGCTTCCTGACATCCAGGACCTATATACTAGGCCGTGTCAGAGGAAGACCCAAAAAATTGTCAAAGACACCAGTCACCCAGGTCGTGGACTGTTCTCACTGCTACCGCACGGCAAGTGTGCCGGAGCGCAACGTCTAGGACCAATTGGCTCCTTAACAGCTTCTACCCCATGCTGTAAAAGTGCTGAACAATTCATCAAATCACCACGCGGACTATTTACATTGAACCTCCCACCCCTTGGTTTTTACATTGCTGCTATACTCCTTGTTTTTTATCTTATCTATAGCATAGTCCCTTTACAAATTACCTTGACTAACCTGTATCCTCGCACATTTACTCTGTACCGGTATTGCTCTATATTGCCTCATTATTGTTATGTAATTTTCTTTTGTTATTTTTTGATTTATTTATTATTACTATTGTGTTATTACTTTTGTTTATTTTGTAAATATTTTCTTAACTCTATTTCTTGAACTGCATTGTTGGTTAAGGGATTGTAACTAAGCATTTCACGGTAAAGTCTACACCTGTTGAATTCGGCTCTTGACAAATAAAATTGATCATGGGTCTTCCGGTACAGGGATGATGTCAGTTATACAAGTAAGAAGGGTTTACAGCTCTCTCTCTCTTTGCCTCCCTTCCTCCCTCTCTCTCTCTCTCTCTCTCTGTTGTATCCTCTCACTCTGCCTCCCTTCCTCCCTCTCTCTCTCTCTCTGTTGTATCCTCTCTCTGTTGTATCCTCTCTCTGCCTCCCTTCATTCCTTCCTCCCCCCTCTCTCTCTCGCTCTGTTGTATACTATCTCTCTGCCTCCCTTCCTCCCTCCCTCTCTCTCTCTCTCACTCTCTCTCTCACTCTCTCTGTTATATTCTCTCTCTCTGCCTCCCTTCCTACCTCTCTCTCTCTCTCAATTCAATTCAAGGGGCTTTATTGGCATGGGAAACATGTGTCAATATGTCTCTCTAATATAGTCATATATTGGGCAGGAGGTTAGGAAGTGCAGCTCAGTTTCCACCTCATTTTGTGGGCAGTGAGCACATAGCCTGTCTTCTCTTGAGAGCCATGTCTACCTACGGCGGCCTTTCTCAATAGCAAGGCTATGCTCACTGAGTCTGTACATAGTCAAAGCTTTCCTTAATTTTGGGTCAGTCACAGTGGTCAGGTATTCTGCCACTGTGTACTCTCTGTGTAGGGCCAAATAGCATTCTAGTTTGCTCTGTTTTTTGTTGTTAATTCTTTCCAATGTGTCAAGTAATTATCTTTTTGTTTTCTCATGATTTGGTTGGGTCTAATTGTGCTGCTGTCCTGGGGCTATGTAGGGTGTGTTTGTGTTTGTGAACAGAGCCCCAGGACCAGCTTGCTTAGGGGACTCTTCTCCAGGTTCATCTCTCTGTAGGTGATGGCTTTGTTATGGAAGGTTTGGGAATCGCTTCCTTTTAGGTGGTTGTAGAATTTAACAGCTCTTTTCTGGATTTTGATCATTAGTGGGTATCGGCCTAATTCTGCTCTGCATGCATTATTTGGTGTTTTACGTTGTACACGGAGGATATTTTTGCAGAATTCTGTATGCAGAGTCTCAATTTGGTGTTTGACCCATTTTGTGAAGTCTTGGTTGGTGAGTGGACCCCAGACCTCACAACCGTAAAGAGCAATGGGCTCTATGACTGATTCAAGTATCTTTAGCCAGATCCTAATTGGTATGTTGAAATTTATGTTCCTTTTGATGGCATAGAATGCCCTTCTTGCCTTGTCTCTCAGATCGTTCGCAGCTTTGTGGAAGTTACCTGTGGCGCTGATGTTTAGGCCAAGGTATGTATAGTTTTTTGTGTGCTCTAGGGCAACAGTGTCTAGATGGAATTTGTATTTGTGGTCCTGGCGACTGGACCTTTTTTGGAACACCATTATTTTGGTCTTACTGAGATTTACTGCCGGGGCCCAGGTCTGACAGAATCTGTGCAGAAGATCTAGGTGCTGCTGTATGCCCTCCTTGGTTGGTGACAGAGACACCAGATCATCAGCAAACAGTAGACATTGGACTTCAGATTCTAGCAGGGTGAGGCCGGGTGCTACAGACGTTTCTAGTGCCCGCGCCAATTCGTTGATATATATGTTGAAGAGGGTGGGGCTTAAGCTGCATCCCTGTCTCACCCCACGACGCTGTGTGAAGAAATGTGTGTGTTTTTGCCCATTTTAACCGCACACTTGTTGTTTGTGTACATGGATTTTATAATGTCGAATGTTTTACCCCCAACACCACTTTCCATCAATTTGTATAGCAGACCCTCATGCCAAATTGAGTCGAAGGCTTTTTTGAAATCAACAACGCATGAGAAGACTTTGCCTTAGTTTTGGTTTGTTTGGTTGTCAATTAGGATGTGCAGGGTGAATACATGGTCTGTTGTATGGTAATTTGGTAAAAAGCCAATTTGACATTTGCTCAGTACATTGTTTTCATTGAGGAAATGTACAAGTCTGCTGTTAATGATAATGTAGAGGATTTTCCCAAGGTTACTGTTGACGCATATTCCACGGTAGTTATTGGGGTCAAATTTGTCTCCACTTTTGTGGATTGGAGTGATCAGTCCTTGGTTCCAAATATTGGGGAAGATGCCAGAGCTAAGGATGATGTTAAATAGTTTTAGGATAGCCAATTGGAATTTGTTGTCTGTATATTTGATCATTTCATTATGGATACCATCAACACCACAGGCCTTTTTGGGTTGGAGGGTTTTTATTTTGTCCTGTATCTCGTTCATGGTAATTTGAGAATCCAGTGGGTTCTGGTAGTCTTTAATAGTTGATTCTAAGATTTGTAATTGATCATGTATATGTTTTTGCTCTTAATTCTTTGTTATAGAGCCAAAAAGATTGGAGATGTGGTTTAACCATACATCTCCATTTTGGATAGATAATTCTTTGTGTTGTTGTTTGTTTTAGTGTTTTCCAGAGGTGGTTAGAGTCTATGGATTCTTCAATTACATTGAGCTGATTTCTGATGTGCTGTTCCTTCTTTTTCCGTAGTGTATTTCTGTATTGTTTTAGTGATTCACCATAGTGAAGGCGTAGACTCAGGTTTTCCGGGTCTCTATGTTTTTGGTTGGACAGGTTTCTCAATTTCTTTCTTAGATTTTTGCATTCTTCATCAAACCATTTGTCATTATTGTTAATTTTCTTCGGTTTTCTAGTTGAGATTTTTAGATTTGATAGGGAAGCTGAGAGGTCAAATATACTGTTAAGATTTTCTACTGCCAAGTTTACACCTTCACTATTGCAGTGAAACATTTTACCCAGGAAATTGTCTAGAAGGGATTGAATTTGTTGTTACCTAATTGTTTTTTGGTAGGTTTCCAAACTGAATTCCTTCCATCTATAGCATTTCTTAATGTTACTCAGTTCCTTTGGCTTTGATGCCTCATGATTTGGGTATTGCTCTGTTCAAGTAGACTGTGATTTTGCTGTGATCTGATAGGGGTGTCAGTGGGCTGACTGTGAACGCTCTGAGACTCTGGGTTGAGGTCAGTGATAAAGTAGTCTACAGTACTACTGCCAAGAGATGAGCTATAGGTTAACCTACCATAGGAGTCCCCTCGAAGCCTACCATTGACTATGTACATACCCAGCGTGCGACAGAGCTGCAGGAGTTGTGACCCGTTTTTGTTTGTTATGTTGTCATAGTTGTGCCTAGGGGGGCATATGTGGGAGGGAATGCTGTCACCTGCAGGCAGGTTTGTCCCCCTGTGTGCTGAGGGTGTCAGGTTCTTGTCCGGTTCTGGCATTTAGGTCGTCACAGACTAGTACATGTCCCTGGGCCTGGATATGATTGATTTCCCCCTCCAGGATGGAGAAGCTGTCTTCATTAAAGTATGGGGATTCTAGTGGGGGGATATAGGTAGCATACAGGAGGATATTTTTCTCTGTTAAGATAATTTACTTTTGAATTTCTAGCTAAATGTAAAATGTTCCTTGTTTTGATTAATTTAATGGAGTAAGTTAGGTCTGCTCTATATCAAATTAGCATACCCCCTGAGTCCCCCTGAGTTTGGTGGATGGGACTACCAGCTCTCTGTAACCTAGAGGGCAACCAGTGGGTCTGTCTCCTCTATACCAGGTTTCTTGCTGGATGACAATGTCTGTATTACCGATTTCTTTGGTGAAGTCTGGGTTCCTGCTCTTTAGGCCAAAGGCAGATGACCTCAGGCCTTGGATATTCCAGGATGATATAGTGAATGCTTTTTGTTCTATAAAGTGTCCAATGTTGTTGGTTGTGGTAATGCCTCAGGCCAGTAAGTGTGAGCAGAGCCTGCTGAGCATCTGGTACATGCCATTGGCTTGGGTGAGTGTAAGAGTGGGGGTTGGGCCTGTTTGCCCACTCACTACCTGGGCGTATGTGTGATTTCCATGTTGAGGCCCTCTTTGCGGGGGTGGGGTGCATGGGGTGGGCAGGAAGGGCATAGGTTTGATCTGAGGTGGCCTAAATGGGGTGTGGACATCGTTGACATTGGGGGGGGTGTTGATTGGTTGGCGTGGGGGTGTGGATGTGGATGTGTCTGGGGGTGCTGTGGTCTGGAAGTCCTCTTGGCGTGGGTCCTCTATGTGCAGGTCCCGCAGGTCTGGGAGAGTGTCTCGCTGGTCTGGGTGGGGTGTCTATTGATCTGTTGCTCCTGTGTGGGATACGTTTGAGAGCGTTTGGGATACATTTGAGAGTGATGTCCTTTAGAGTCTGGGCAAAGGTGGGCACTGCTGCCTTGTAGAGGTTGACCTGGTCATAGAGGCTGTTCAAGTCCAGGGTGGAGTGGTGGGCCAGGAAAACATTTGGTTTTGAGGCACAGTCACGGGAAATACTTGCGTTTACCCGCTGTATTGTGGCAGGGTGGAAGTCTTTTCGTGGTTGCAGGGTGGAGATAACACTTGTGCATTGGGGAAAGTAGAAGAAGCCTTTTCAATCACTCCTTTCAGTGCTGTGGCCACCCTTTCCTGCTGTGCTCTCAAGTCATTTGTGCCTGTGTGTATTATTATGTGGCTAGGTGAACCTAGTTGGTCCTCAGACAGAAGGTCATTTGTGCAGCAGAATTGTTTTTTCTTCTATATATTACCCATTTGACTCCATAAGGAGTACAATCTGTGTCGTGTGTTTGTCCTCAGTGGGTGTGGGGGGTTGTCAGAAGGGCTATCAGGGTGGCTGGCAGGGGGGGGGTGAGAGCCGCTGGGCTTGGGGTCCTTCATCTGTCTGTTCTGCTGTGATGTCGGCTATGCTCAGGGTCTGGTGTGGACTGTTCTGTTGGGTGCTGAGATGGGCTGTTCTGCTGGCTTCTCTGTGGGGGTGGCCACCTCTCTAGTGGGTTGTTCTCTGTCACCCTCTCCTCCATCCCCCTCAACCTCTCCTCCACCAGCAGTCTGATCCTCTCCTCTAGTGCTCTGTTCTGCTCCTCTTTCTCCTGTTGTAGTTGTCTCACCACTGTCCAGAGTGCAGATATGTCTCTCTCCACCTCCAGCATTCCAGGTCTGGTTAAGGGGGTGTTGTTGTGCTGGACTGTTGTCTGGGTCTGTGCTGACTGAAGTCTAATCACCTGCTTTTCCAGCTCCACCTGCCTTACCTCCAGCTGGGTGAATTTATCCTTCATTTCAATGAGGGAGTAGTAATCTGTGCTGGTAGGTTGACTGTCCGCTAGGGGTTGCTCATTATTATTATTATTATTATTTTTTTAACTAGTCAAGTCAGTTAAGAACAAATTCTTATTTTCAAGGCTCTGTCTTTCATGACTTTTAATGGGCAAGAGGAATGAGTCTGCCCTTTCTGTCGTTTAGGAACAGTGGGTTAACTGCCTGTTCAGGGACAGAACAACAGATTTGGCTGGGAGTCTCCTCATTGAAAACATCAGCTCTTCAAAGGTAAATGATTTTATTTATTTGGTTATCTGGCTTTTGTGAAAACTTACATGCTACACAAAATGCTATGCTAACTTAGCATACTCTTACACAAATTAGTCAATTTCTATGGTTCAAAAGCATATTTTGAAAATCTGAGATGACAGTGTTGTTAAGAAAAGGCTAAGCTTGAGAGCAAACGCATTATTTTAATTTTATTTGCGATTTTCAGAAATCGTTAACGTTGCGTTATGCTAATGAGCCTGAGGCTTAGTCACAATCCCGGATCCGGGATGGGGAGTTTCAAGAGGTTAACTGCCTGTTCAGGGACAGAACAACAGATTTGTACCTTGTCAGCTCGGGATTTGAACTCTAAACACTAGGCTACCCTGCCGCCCATCTGTGGTGTTATATAATGACGAGGTCTGGTCTGACCCGTTCGGGGTGGGGGGGTATCTTTATCAAGGGAGAGCTTCTCCTGCTAGGCTGATTCTTTAATTTTGGTGAAAGTCCAGCTGAAACTGTTTGGGGTTACCCTGTACCATTACTGTTCCGGACTTATAGAGGTTTATATTCGCCTACTCAGAGTCCTCGTTGTCAAGTATTCTGAGTTTCCACCCCTCGTTAACCCCCCCTCTCTTAACAAAGGGGTAGTCTGCTAATATAGCACTGTGCCATGCCAGGGGATGGTTTGTGTGGAAGATAAGGTTGCTGATGTTCCCATTTTTGTAATAGTCAGCAAAAAGTCTCTTGTTTTTCCATAAGGAGCTTCATTTTGTAATATTTTCTTGCCTTATCATTCTTTACATGCACAGGGTACTGTATTTTAATTACCTCTAAACAGCCGGATGGAGCTTCTAAGGCCTCTCCATTTGGTTGGAGTAGACTGTTTGACTCTCCTGCCATTGTGCCATTGTTGGGCTAATAGGCTTTGACACATCTCACTTGACACGTCAGTGCTAGTTGAAGCTGTATCAAGCTTGGCAGAATTATGTTAGAATTCAGTCCTTATAAAGTAATGTTGTGTATTTTTCTTCTTGGCTTTTGGAAATAAAATATAGTTTCAGACTAAACATTACTCACTCAGTTCCAGGTTGGATGGTGTTTTCAGGTTTCTGTTGTTTTCCAGAGAATTTGCTGTATAAAGTAATAATCCTTGGTAGTTGTGAACCTTCCAGGTGATTCCGTAATTCCGTCCAAAATCAGGTTGTAGGTTTTAAGTTTTGATTTGAAGTGGGGGTTATGTTGTAGAGGGTAGAATCCAGTATGTGTTCCTGACAAAAAAAAACTAAAAAAAACTAAAAAAAACTCCTAATCTATCTTTTTTAAAGAAAATGCTGAAAAATGCTGATCTCATCTGATCGTTACCTCTGCTTTTCTCTCTCTCTCTCTCTCTCTCTCTCTCTCTCTCTCTCTCTCTCTCTCTCTCTCTCTCTCTCTCTCTCTCTCAGATACAGTAGTCATTGCTCCACCAGATTATGCCTTGCTATACAATGATCCATACATTAGACAAGCCAGATGAAGCTTTCCTATACAACGAGCCTTTAAACATTATTCAATGATCGTATACATAACTATACAATATGACAATGATCGCTGACGTTGATGAGGAATGACAAAGACATGAAACTGGAGTCATTGTGTCCAAGCTGGCTTGATGTGGGATATAGTCAATTTGTGAATTAGACATGTACATTGACAGGGCTGCCCTCAATAACAATTGGGGACACACATGGATATAGCAGACGCAGGGGCGGCAGGGTAGCCTAGAGGTTAGAGTGTAGAGGCGGCAGGGTAGCCTAGTGGTTAGAGTGTAGAGGTGGCAGGTAGCCTAGTGGTTAGAGCGTTGGACTAGTAACAGAAAGGTTGCAAGTTCAAATCCCCGAGCTGACAAGGTACAAATCTGTCGTTCTGCCCCTGAACAGAGAGTTAACCCACTGTTCCTAGGCCGTCATTGAAAATAAGAATTTGTTCTTAACTGACTTGCATAGTTAAATAAAGGTTAAAAAAAAATACACACGCAAACACCATCCTGGCTTTAGGATGGGCTCATTTCAATCTGAACACGAGTACTCTGTTATCATGAAATGACATAGGATTTAAATGAATGTTCAATAATCTCTCTCAACCAAAATCTCCTATTCAAACCACAAGATATAGCAAACAGTAGAAATAGCCTTGTGTTTCTGTCTGCTTGATGGGAATTACTAGGCTCCAGATTGAGTGTGTTGTGATGATAGAACACCAATCTCTGAAGGAAATGACAATTCAGATGTTGTTAGTAAGAGCACAGACAGGGTGGAAAAGAGGAACAGAGGTGGAGTGAGAGAGAGCCATAGCTAGAGAGAAGGAGAAAGATATAAAGAAAGTAATAGAGAGAGTGAGACATAATATGACAATTGAAATGTCTATTATTTAGAGAGACAGAGCGAGTCAGACAGGTAGAGAGAGAGAAAGATTGAGATTGAGAGTGAGCAATAGCTAGAGAGATGGAGAGAGAGATAAAATGTTGAGAGAGAGAGAGACATAATATGACAATTGAAATGTCTTTATTCTTTTGGAACTTCTGTGAGTGTAATGTTTACTGTTAATGTTTACTTTTCATTTTACATGTTGATTTCATTTTTGTTTATTGTCTACTTCACTTGCTTTGGCAATGTTAGCATATGTTTGCAATGCCAATAAAGCCCTTCAATTAAATTCAATTGAAATAGACTCTAACCACTTCTGGGAAAATTGGAAAACACTAAACAAACAACAACACAAAGAATTATCTATCCAAAATAGAGATGTATGGGTAAACCACTTCTCCAATCTTTTTGGCTCTATAACAAAGAATAAAGATCAAAAACATATACAGGATCAAATAAAAATCTTAGAATCAACTATTAAAGACTACCAGAACCCATTGGATTCTCCAATTACCTTGAATGAGCTACAGGACAAAATAAAAACCCTCCAACTCAAGAAGCCATGTGGTGTTGATGGTATCCATAATGAAATTATCAAATATACAGACAACAAATTTCAATTGGCTATACTAAAACTCTTCAACATCATCCTTAGCTCTGGCATCTTCCCCAATATTTGGAACCAAGGACTGAGAACCCCAATCCACAAAAGTGGAGACAAATTTGACCCCAATAACTACCAATGAAAACAATGTACTGGATACTGGCTTTTTACCAAATTACTGTACAACAGACCAACAGCAACCTTGGGAAAATTGATTTCAAAAAAGCCTTTGACTCAATTTGGCATGAGGGTCTGCTATACAAATTGATGGAAAGTGGTGTTGGGGTAAAACATTCGACATGATGAATACCATGTACACAAACAACAAATGTGCGGTTAAAAAAAAAACACACATTTCTTCACACAAGGTCATGAGGTGAGACAGGGATGCAGCTTAAGCCCCACCCTCTTCAACATATATATCAACGAATTGGCGCGGGCACTAGAAAGGTCTGCAGCACCCGGCCTCACCCTACTAGAATCTGAAGTCAAATGTCTACTGTTTGCTGATGATCTGGTGCTTCTGTCATCATCCAAGGAGGGCCTAGAGCAGCACCTAGATATTCTGCACAGATTCTGTCAGACCTGGGCCCTGACGGTAAATTTCAGTAAGACCAAAATAATGGTGTTCCAAAAAAGGTCCAGTCGCCAGGACCACAAATATAAATTCCATCTAGACGCCATTGCCATAGAGCACACAAAAAACTATACATACCTAAACATCAGCGCCACAGGCAACTTCCACAAAGCTGTGAACGATCTAAGAGACAAGACAAGAAGGGCATTCTATGCCATCAAAAGGAACATAAAATGTAACATACCAATTAGGATATGGCTAAAAATACTTGAATCAGTCATAGAGCCCATTGCCTTTTATGTTTGTGAGGTCTGGGGTCCGCTCACCAACCAAGATTTCACAAAATGGGACAAACACCAAATTGAGACTCTGCAGAATTAGGCCAATACCCACTAATGATCAAAATCCAGAAAAGAGCCGGTAAATTCTACAACCACCTAATAGGAAGCGATTCCCAAACCTTCCATAACAAAGCCATTACCTACAAAGAGATGAACATGGAGAAGAGTCCCCTAAGCAAGCTTGTCCTGGGTCTCTGTTCACAAACACAAACAGACCCCACAGAGCACCAGGACAGCAGCACAATTAGACCCAAGCAAATAATGAGAAAACAGAAAGATAATTGCTTGACACAGAAAGAGAGAGGGAGAGAGAGAGAGAGAGAGAGCAGCACAATTAGACCCAACCAAATCATGAGCAAACAAAAAGATAATTACTTGACACATTGGAAAGAATTAACAAAAAAACAGAGCAAACTAGAATGCTATTTGGCCCTACACAGAGAGTACACAGCGGCAGAATACCTGACCACTGTGACTGACCCAAAATTAAGGAAAGCTTTGACTATGTACAGACTTAGTGAGCATAGCCTTGCTATTGAGAAAGATCGCCGTAGGCAGACATGGCTCTCAAGAGAAGACAGGCTATGTGCTCACTGCCCACAAAATGAGGTGGAAACTGAGCTGCACTTCCTAACCTCCTGCCCAATGTATGACCATATTAGAGAGACATATTTCCCTCAGATTACACAGATCCACAAAGAATTTGAAAACAAATCCAATTTTGAAAAACTCCCATATCTACTGGGTGAAATTCCACAGTGTGCCATCACAGCAGCAATATTTGTGACCTGTTGCCACGAGAAAAGGGCAACCAGTGAAGAACACACACCATTGTATATGCAACCCATATTTATGCATATTTATTTTATCTTGTGTCCTTTACCATTTGTACATTGTTAAAACACTGTATATATATATATAATATGACATTTGTAATGTCTTTATTGTTTTGAAACTTCTGTATGTGTAATTTTTACTGTTAATTTTTATTGTTTATTCCACTTTATATATTCACTTCATATATTATCTACCTCACTTGCTTTGTCAATGTTAACACATGTTTCCCATGCCAATAAAGCCCTTGAATTGATTTGAGAGAGAGAGATAGAGGGTGATAGAGAGAGAGAGAGAGAGAGAGAGAGGTGGGTGGGTGGGTGGGTGCGTAGACAAAGTGGCAAATATATACTGCATACACAAACTGAGCATATTGTTTTCCATCTTGTTAGTCCTGTACTTTGCAATTATTTACTTTTAATACTTTTACTGTTAATGAGATACCACTCCTCAGTCCAGTTTGGTTTCAGGGGTTGAGTCCCAAATGGCATCAAATGCGCACTACTTTTGACCAGGGGGCATAGCGCACTTTATAGGGAACAGAATGCCATTTGGGAGGAATGCAGAGATTGAACAGATCAGTTGCTACTGCTAATCTGCAGCCTCTTTTTTCTCCTCCCCACTGCACGCTCTCCTAGTGGGAATACAAATTGTTGGCTGCGTCCCAAAAGAAACCCTATTACCATAAGGCAGCCAATAAAAAATGTATTAAAATAAGGCAGCCTATTACCACAAGGCAGCCTATTACCACAAGGCAGCCTATTACCACAAGGCAGCCTATTACCACAAGGCAGCCTATTACCATAAGGCAGCCTATTACCACAAGGCAGCCTATTACCACAAGGCAACCTATTACCACAAGGTAGCCTATTACCATAAGGCAACCTATTACCATAAGGCAGGAAATTACCATAAGGCAACCTATTACCATAATGCAGCTCATTACCATAAGGCAGCTCATTATCATAAAGTGGCCTATTACCATAAGGCAGCTCATTACCATAAGGCAGCCTTTTACCGTAAGGCAGCTCATTACCATAAGGCAGCCTTTTACAGTAAGGCAGCTCATTACCATAAGGCAGTCTTTTACTGTAAGGCAGCTCATTACCATAAGGCAGCCTTTTACCGTAAGGCAGCTCATTACCATAAGGCAGCCTTTTACCGTAAGGCAGCTCATTACCATAAGGCAGACTGTTACAGTATGTAGTGGATAGGGTGCCATTTGGGATGCAGGTATAATGGTTCAGGATAAATAAATGTTATAGCCATCTCTGTCTCTGTCCTGAATCTCATTTTAATTTTCTGTCAAATACTGTTGTTTTGTTGTGTTTTGGGTTTGACATGGAATGCTGTTGTGTTGTTTTGGGTTTGACGTGGAATGCTGTTGTGTTGTGGTGTAGCCTAGTGGTTAGAGCTTTGGACTAGTAACCGAAAGGTTGCAAGTTCGAATCCCCGAGCTGACAAGGTACAAATCTGTCGTTCTGCCCCTGAACAGGCAATTAACCCACTGTTCCTAATCCGTCATTGAAAATAAGAATTTGTTCTTAACTGTCTTGCCTAGTAAAGAATAAATAAAAATTGTGTTTGAAATGGAGTTGTGTTTTGGGTTTGACGTCAAATGCTATTGTGTTGTTTTGGGTTTGACATGGAAATTGTTGTGCTGTTTTGGGTTTGACGTTAAATGCTGTCGTGTTGAGGTGTTTTGGGTTTGACGTTAAATGTTGTGGTGTTGTTTTGGGTTTGACGTGGAATGCTGTGACATCTGTATGATGGCGAGGCAGCTGTACTTGAGCATTCTAATGGGGATGCAAACAATGCAGTCGGAGGATGTTAACGACGCAGACTGGCGATTGTAAATGAAGCAGGCTGAAGACGTGAACAATGCAGACTGAATATTTTAACAATGCAGACCGGAGATGTTAATGATGCAGACTGAGGATATTTTAACAATCTGTATTTGGAAGACATATGCTTCATTATTTGTGTCACTATACTTTAGAAAGACAAACTCACGTTTCTATTGTTTTCAACACAATAATTGAGCCAAGTTCCTATGCTTCCCTGCTACAATCAATAAGCATATGATTTATTTTACCTTTATTTAACTAGGCAAGTCAGTTAAGATCAAATTCTTATTTACAATGACGGCCTACCCGGGAACAGTGGGTTAACTGCCTTGTTCAGGGGCAGAAGAACATATTTTCTACCTTGTCAGCTCTGGGATTCGATCCAGCAACTTTTTGGTTACTGGCTCAACGCTCTAACCAGTAGGCTACCTGCCACCCCACGTTTGCCCATTACAACGTTATTATTCCAAATATCTCTTCCAATCAACTCCACAGTTTGTTATGCAATTACTTTTGCAGACATTCTAGAACTCTCCAAACCATAATATCTATAGCCCTGTCAGAGAGCTCTAAGCTAACAACTAAAACTCCATTAGAAGACCTTTGCTTTTCTTACATCTCTAGTAGGCCTATTAGTGTCAGTGATCATGAGCTTGATGATCAATAGAGAGACACAGAAGACCTGGGGCCCAAATGGTACCCTATTCCCTACAGAGAGACTTTATATAGCCAATATTGTGCCATTTGGGACCCGAGCCAAAGAGGGCTACTGTTTCTAATGGGCAGTTCGGGGAATCAGGAACCATGTTAATTAGCTAACATTGGCTCAAGAAGTTACAATATTTCACAGTTAAGATTTTTTTTTCCCCCCTAACTGCCTTGCCTAGATAAATAACGGTTAAATGAAATAACCTTTTTATAACCATGCTGCTTGGTTTAATTATCCTCTTGTACTGCAAAGCATGACAGCATGATGTAGTAAGTATATAGAAGACACCGGGCTCTTCCAATACAATGCCCTTCTTGACATTATAATGAGAAAGCCATTTCACTTTGATTCAACTTGTGGAACTGTCAATGTTAATATGTAAGGGGCCTGCTATTCAAACATTTGCTTTGTTAGCCAACCATTACAGTTCTTAGTAATTTAGCATATAACAAGGGGGCTGACGTCAGCCAATGGTGAGACGTTGGTCTTAGGCCCGGGATTCAATTCGATCAAGCTTTTTTTTAAAGGCAATTTTCTCACATTCACAGTGAACACAGTGTATGTCGGCTCACTTGGAAATTACCTTGAAATGGCACATTGTCAACAAAGCAAGATCAACTTGAATCCCGTCGTCAGTGTCATATGGAGTGTGATAGGGTGAGGGAGCAAAACAAAATATTACATTTACGCCTATTAGAGAAACACACATCGTGTTATTAATCTAGAGTCACAATAACTGTGCACTGCCCTGGCGTTCATTGTCTTGTTGTTCTTTGTACGTTAAGCGGCCATCCACTCTCTGATGTGGCTTCACAACAACAGAAAGCCAGCGTCCAATCAAATACTTGAATAGAGGAGAGAATGGTGGAACATGACATCTCCTAGTTAAGAAGACGATTGATCCCCCCCCCCAAAAAATGTAATAAAAAAAACAAGAAAGGAATACACGTACATGTGCATTTATATGAAGCAAAATCATATTTATTTCAAACAATGCAATTTATTTCTCATCATTTATTTATATTTTCTTGTCCTTAATAGTATTATTGTTTGTGACAATTGACTGATTTAAACAAATAAATAGGTTAGGGCTTTTGGATTGACGTTTTGTTTTAAAACACACGGCTGAGCTTTCTGTGATACAACGCTTCCCTTATAGAGAAGGATCTCTCTAAACAGCAGGAAGCAGGTTGCACAGGCAACCTTACTGCCAGCTCTTGATCATGGTGACACCATTTATCAGAATGAAGCTGCCGCTACTTTAAAAACCCTTGGATGTCGTGTTGCCATAGCGCCCTTCACTTTATCACAGGTGACAGGTTTAATACTCATCACTGCATCGTTTATCAGAAAGTAGGCTGAACCATATGGCTGAACTGATAACTTTACCAGAAAGTAGGCTCAACCCATAGATCACTTCATTTCTCCATTTTTTTTTGTGTGTGTACAAAGCTCTGCTGTGCAAGCGTCCAACAAATCAAATCAAATGTCACATTGGTCACATACACATGTTTAGCAGATGTTATTGCGTGTGTAGCGAAATGCTTGTACATATCAACATATCTCCATTCTCTGTCAAAGTATGTAAATATGAGGCACCAAACCCGCTCACAGGATTGGTTAACTCTCGAGGTCCCTCATGTCTCTACCAACCTAGGTAAATTCGTCTTTAGATTTAGAGTCCCTATGTTGGAAATCATTTACAATCTCATTACATCCTCAATCCCTAGTTACCAATAGTCTTTAGATTTAGAGCCCCTCCCCTCCCTATGTTGGAAATCATTTACAATCTCCATTACATCCTCAATGGTTGGAAATCTATGTTGGAAATTTACAATCTACATTACATCCTCAATCCCTGGTACCAATAGGACGTTTAGATTTAGAGCCCCCTCCTCCCTATGTTGGAAATCATTTACAATCTCCATTACATCCTGAAGTACCCCGTTTAGATTTAGAGCCCCTCCTCCCTATTTTGGAAATCATTTACAATCTACATTACATCCTCAATCCCTGGTACCAATAGGACCGTTTAGATTTAGAACACTGATGTGGAATGACATTGAACTGATGTTTTTGAGTGTTTTGGTTGATTGTAATATTACATATATAATAATAATTTAATATTATATATATAAATATTATAATTATTATTATTATTATTTGTGTTGTTGAAATACAGTGTATCTGTTGTATTTAAAAAAAAAATTTGGGGATGTTTTATTGAATTATCATGTTGATTTGTGGATTGTTTGTTGTCAGGGCACCATTGAGAATGAAACAATGGTTTCATTTGGGCTCGCCTGAATATATAAAAACATTTTTTATTGAATCTAAACTTGTAGTAATCATGGATCAATACTGACCAGGCAACATTGTTTCCACATGACAATATTACATTACGTTTTTCTCTCTGCCGTCAGGATATCTCGCATGGGACCCTCAAAAGACACACACACACACACACACACACACACACACACACGCACACCCGCACACACACACACACACACACACACACACACACACACACACACACACACACACACACACACACACACACACTAGGGCGAGCCATGATCATACGTCTGATAAAGTGTGCTTGTTTTGCTCACCGTGTATTTCTGTTACTATATTAATCCATGGACAATCACCTGATCAGATCTATTTCTGTTACTTTATTAATCCATGGACAATCACCTGATCAGATCTATTTCTGTTACTCTATTAATCCATGGACAATCACCTGATCAGATCTATTTCTGTTACTCTATTAATCCATGGACAATCACCTGATCAGATCTATTTCTGTTACTATATTAATCCATGGACAATCACCTGATCAGATCTATTTCTGTTACTATATTAATCCATGGACAATCACCTGATCAGATCTATTTCTGTTACTTTATTAATCCATGGACAATCACCTGATCAGATCTATTTCTGTTACTTTATTAATCCATGGACAATCACCTGATCAGATCTATTTCTGTTACTATATTAATCCATGGACAATCACCTGATCAGATCTATTTCTGTTACTATGTTAATCCATGGACCATCACCTGATCAGATCTATTTCTGTTACTATATTAATCCATGGACAATCACCTGATCAGATCTATTTCTGTTACTATATTAATCCATGGACAATCACCTGATCAGATCTATTTCTGTTACTCTATTAATCCATGGACAATCACCTGATCAGATCTGTTTCTGTTACTCTATTAATCCATGGACAATCACCTGATCAGATCTATTTCTGTTACTTTGTTAATCCATGGACAATCACATGATCAGATCTATTTCTGTTACTTTGTTAATCCATGGACAATCACATCAGATCTGTTTCTGTTACTATATTAATCCATGGACAATCACCTGATCAGATCTATTTCTGTTACTATATTAATCCATGGACAATCACCTGATCAGATCTATTTCTGTTACTATATTAATCCATGGACAATCACCTGATCAGATCTATTTCTGTTACTTTATTAATCCATGGACAATCACCTGATCAGATCTATTTCTGTTACTTTATTAATCCATGGACAACACCTGATCAGACATTTCACACTATATTAATCCATGGACAATCACCTGATCAGATCTATTTCTGTTACTATGTTAATCCATGGACCATCACCTGATCAGATCTATTTCTGTTACTATATTAATCCATGGACAATCACTGATCAGATCTATTTCTGTTACTATATTAATCCATGGACAATCACCTGATCAGATCTATTTCTGTTACTCTATTAATCCATGGACAATCACATGATCAGATCTATTTCTGTTACTATATTAATCCATGGACAATCACCTGATCAGATCTGTTTCTGTTACTATTAATCCATGGACAATCACCTGATCAGATCTGTTTCTGTTACTCTATTAATCCATGGACAATCACCTGATCAGATCTATTTCTGTTACTTTGTTAATCCATGGACAATCACATGATCAGACTATTTCTGTTACTTTGTTAATCCATGGACAATCACATGACATCTGTTTCTGTTACTATACATCCATGGACAATCACATCAGACTGTTACTCTATTAATCCATGGACAATCACCTGATCAGATCTATTTCTGTTACTATATTAATCCATGGACAATCACATGATCAGATCTATTTCTGTTACTATATTAATCCACATCACATCAGATCTGTTTCTGTTACTATTAATCCATGGACAATCACAGACACTTTGTTAACACAATCACATCAGATCTATTTCTGTTACTACATTAATCCATGGACAATCACCTGATCAGATCTATTTCTGTTACTATATTAATCCATGGACAATCACCTGATCAGATCTGTTTCTGTTACTTTATTAATCCATGGACAATCACCTGATCAGATCTATTTCTGTTACTATATTAATCCATGGACAATCACCTGATCAGATCTATTTCTGTTACTATATTAATCCATGGACAATCACCTGACAGACACTGTTACTTTATTAACAGACACACACACTATATTAGACATTTCTGACTACATTAATCACATGATCAGATCTATTTCTGTTACTATATTAATCCATGGACAATCACATGATCAGATCTATTTCTGTTACTATATTAATCCATGGATAATCACCCGATCAGATCTATTTCTGTTACTTTATTAATCCATGGACAATCACCTGATCAGATCTATTTCTGTTACTATATTAATCCATGGACAATCACCTGATCAGATCTGTTTCTGTTACTATATTAATCCATGGACAATCACCTGATCAGATCTATTTCTGTTACTCTAATAATCCATGGACAATCACCTGATCAGATCTATTTCTGTTACTATATTAATCCATGGACAATCACACATGATCAGATCTATTTCTGTTACTTTGTTAATCCATGGACAATCACCTGATCAGATCTGTTTCTGTTACTATATTAATCCATGGACAATCACCTGATCAGATCTATTTCTGTTACTATATTAATCCATGGACAATCACCTGATCAGATCTATTTCTGTTACTATATTAATCCATGGACAATCACCTGATCAGATCTATTTCTGTTACTATATTAATCCATGGACAATCACCTGATCAGATCTATTTCTGTTACTATATTAATCCATGGACAATCACCTGATCAGATCTATTTCTGTTACTATATTAATCCATGGACAATCACCTGATCAGATCTATTTCTGTTACTATATTAATCCATGGACAATCACCTGATCAGATCTATTTCTGTTACTATATTAATCCATGGACAATCACCTGATCAGATCTATTTCTGTTACTTTGTTAATCCATGGACAATCACCTGATCAGATCTATTTCTGTTACTATATTAATCCATGGACAATCACCTGATCAGATCTATTTCTGTTACTCTATTAATCCATGGACAATCACCTGATCAGATCTATTTCTGTTACTATATTAATCCATGGACAATCACCTGATCAGATCTGTTTCTGTTACTCTATTAATCCATGGACAATCACCTGATCAGATCTATTTTAACTATATTAATCCATGGACAATCACCTGATCAGATCTATTTCTGTTACTATATTAATCCATGGACAATCACCTGATCAGATCTAGTTACTCTATTAATCCATGGACAATCACCTGATCAGATCTATTTCTGTTACTATATTAATCCATGGACAATCACCTGATCAGATCTATTTCTGTTACTCTGTTTATCCATGGACAATCACCTGATCAGATCTATTTCTGTTACTATATTAATCCATGGACAATCACATGATCAGATCTATTTCTGTTACTATATTAATCCATGGACAATCACCTGATCAGATCTATTTCTGTTACTCTATTAATCCATGGACAATCACCTGATCAGATCTATTTCTGTTACTATATTAATCCATGGACAATCACCTGATCAGATCTATTTCTGTTACTATATTAATCCATGGACAATCACCTGATCAGATCTATTTCTGTTACTATATTAATCCATGGACAATCACCTGATCAGATCTATTTCTGTTACTATGTTAATCCATGGACAATCACCTGATCAGATCTATTTCTGTTACTATATTAATCCATGGACAATCACCTGATCAGATCTATTTCTGTTACTATATTAATCCATGGACAATCACCTGATCAGATCTATTTCTGTTACTATATTAATCCATGGACAATCACCTGATCAGATCTATTTCTGTTACTTTGTTAATCCATGGACAATCACCTGATCAGATCTATTTCTGTTACTTTGTTAATCCATGGACAATCACCTGATCATATCTATTTCTGTTACTATATTAATCCATGGACAATCACCTGATCAGATCTATTTCTGTTACTATATTAATCCATGGGCAATCACCTGATCAGATCTATTTCTGTTACTATATTAATCCATGGACAATCACCTGATCAGATCTATTTCTGTTACTATATTAATCCATGGACAATCACCTGATCAGATCTATTTCTGTTACTATATTAATCCATGGACAATCACCTGATCAGATCTATTTCTGTTACTATATTAATCCATGGACAATCACATGATCAGATCTATTTCTGTTACTATATTAATCCATGGACAATCACCTGATCAGATCTATTTCTGTTACTATATTAATCCATGGACAATCACCTGATCAGATGACGCCACTGATATATAGGTTATGATGTTGGGACTTCCAGTGGGGTGTCACAGTATCAAACGTTATCTTGACAAGCTAATTCTCTGTTACTTCAGTGGCATGTGTTAGCCTGGGGCAGGGCTTTGACCAGGGTTTATTCAAGGTGATGACGGGCTGAGAGGCTCAGCATATCTGACAGATATTTCTAGATTAATGTTTTTGTCTTCAGGGGAGTCTGGGTGGCGACGGCGGTTACAACACAGTGGATCATTTATAACGGAGGGTCACAGCTCTTCAAGGCGAAAAAAGAACATCCCTTCCCACCTCATATGGTGTGCATCCAATATGGCACCCTATTCCCTATTAAGTGCACTACACCATAGGTTCTGGTCAAAAGTAGTGCACTATATAGTAAATATAGGTGCCATTTGGGACGGAAGCCTGTCTCTCCTCTCTAGCTTCCTTTAACAACCATAAAGAAGTGCTATTTGTGATACAACAAGCGCTTGGCTGGGAACTCCAAATAAGGTCGAGGCACATCAAAAAGAATACAGCTCATGAGAAGAAGGAATCCCCTTTAAAAACCTCCTCCCCCCAGCTTCGGGCCTATGCTGTAATTTTGCCTCATTACAATTCTCATGTAGCCTCCATCAACACGTCACATCTGGACATGGTGTAGGACCAGACTGACTGACAAACCAATCAGGGCTCATTTTGTGCGCCAGGTGGTTTAGATGTTTTGATGCGTATGTTGTTGAATGAGGATAAGTCGTTAGTGTCTTGTTTTGCTAAGGATAAAGATTCTTCTTGTGAGTCACTTCAAGACAGTGTGCTAAAGTGAATTTCAATGATATTGCGTCAGAAAAATGCCCAGGTACAGCGTTACTTCTTAAGAAGTAGACACCGCATCTTACATTTCCTACAGTATATGAAGTCAGTGAGTTAAACATGTGGGGCTCAATACAGGTGCGGCTCAAAACAGGTGTGGCTCAAAATAGGAGGGGCTCAAAACAGGTGGGGCTGAAAACAGGTGGGGCTCAATACAGGTGCGGCTCAAAACAGGTGTGGCTCAAAATAGGAGGGGCTCAAAACAGGTGGGGCTCAATACAGGTGCGGCTCAAAATAGGAGGGGCTCAAAACAGGTGGGGCTGAAAACAGCTGGGGCTCAAAATAGGAGGGGCTCAAAACAGGTATTGCTCAAAACAGGTGGGGCTCAAAACAGGTGGGGCTCAAAACAGGTGGGGCTCAAAACAGGTGGGGCTCAAAACAGCTGGGGCTCAAAATAGGAGGGGCTCAAAACAGGTATTGCTCAAAACAGGTGGGGCTCAAAACAGGTGGGGCTCAAAACAGGTGGGGCTCAAAACAGGTGGGGCTCAAAACAGGTGGGACTCAAAACAGGTGGGGCAGAAAACAGGTGGGGCTCAAAACAGGTGGGGCTCAAAACAGGTGGGGCTCAAAACAGGTGGGGCTGAAAACAGGTGGGGCTCAAAATAGGAGGGGCTCAAAACAGGTATTGCTCAAAACAGGTGGGGCTCAAAACAGGTGGGGCTCAAAACAGGTGGGGCTCAAAACAGCTGGGGCTCAAAATAGGAGGGGCTCAAAACAGGTATTGCTCAAAACAGGTGGGGCTCAAAACAGGTGGGGCTCAAAACAGGTGGGGCTCAAAACAGGTGGGGCTCAAAACAGGTGGGACTCAAAACAGGTGGGGCAGAAAACAGGTGGGGCTCAAAACAGGTGGGGCTCAAAACAGGTGGGGCTCAAAACAGGTGGGGCTCAAAATAGGAGGGGCTCAAAACAGGTATTGCTCAAAACAGGTGGGGCTCAAAACAGGTGGGGCTCAAAACAGGTGGGGCTCAAAACAGGTGGGGCTCAAAACAGGTGGGGCTCAAAACAGGTGGCGCTGAAAACAGGTGGGCTTGAAAACAGGTGGGCTTGAAAACAGGTGGGGCTCAAAATAGGTGGGGTTGAAAACAGGTGGGGCTCAAAATAGGAGGGGCTGAAAACAGGTATGGCTCAAAACAGGTGGGGCTCAAAACAAGTGGGGCTCAAAACAGGTGGGGCTCAAAACAGGTGGGGCTCAAAATAGGTGGGATTGACAACAGGTGGGGCTGAAAACAGGTGGGGCTCAAAGCAGGTGGGGCTCAAAACAGGTGGGACTCAAAACAGGTGAGGCTGAAAACAGGTGGGGCTCAATACAGGTGGGGTTGAAAACAGGTGGGGCTCAAAACAGGTGGTGCTCAAAGCAGGTGGGACTCAAAACAGGTGGGGCTGAAAACAGGTGGGGCTCAAAACAGGTGGGGTTGAAAACAGGTGGGGTTGAAAACAGGTGGGGCTCAAAACAGGTGGCGCTGAAAACAGGTGGGCTTGAAAACAGATGGGGCTCAAAACAGGTGGGGCTCAAAATAGGTGGGGTTGAAAACAGGTGCGGCTCATGTTATTTTGGCATTAATACATGTCACATATCAGTTTGCAAACAATGTAAAAAATAATAATAATAATTGAGTAAATAAAGCCGTCTCGTTTCCAAGCCTAAAAGGTTAAACATTCACTCACAACACATCATGGGCCAGAAAATTTGAATACATTGGCCATGCTGTCAATCATGCATGACTTCTGCCACGTTCGAAACAACTGGAAACTCGAAACTGGGAATTCTCAGACTTCAGTGAGTTCAAGACTACTGGGAACTTCTGAAAAAAAATGAGCTCCGAATGGGAACATACGTTTTGAACAGTCAACTTGGAATTCCAAGTCGGGACCAGTGGCTAACTGCAAGCACTGCAAAGCAATCACTAGCCTGCTATTCAGTTTAGAGGGTGTGTGGTCCAAGTCTGGGTTTAAGGGTCTCGTTTCCAAGCTTAAAAGGTTAAACATTCACTCACAACACATCATGGGCCAGAAAATTTGAATACATTGGCCATGCTGTCAATCATGCATGACTTCTGCCACGTTCGAAACAACTGGAAACTGAATTCTCAGACTTCAGTGAGTTCAAGACAACTGGGGACTTCTGAAAAAAATGAGTGAAGATCACTAACGTCATGATTCAACCTTGTTTTCTTCCCAGAGTTCCCAGTTGTATTGAAATCACCATAAATCCAGACTTTGCCAGACTTTGATCACAAAGTTTGATGACAAAATTTGCCCACAAGAAGGACCGCCGCGCCGCCTTCCTGCTCAAGTGAGCACAGAACAACAAGGTGTCCAAAAAGGTATTGTATGCTGCTGCATAAATGATGTAATGTGCCAGGGAGCTATGTATGTATACTGCAGCTAAGAAAGTAATACTAAGTGTATGATGTGTAGTAAGCTGTTAGTAGCCCATGTGCCTCACCCTAATAATTTGGTCCCATTCCCCCTCATAATTTAGCCTACTGTTCTGACTTGGTGGTGCACATGTAGCCTATAGCATGTTTTAGAGAAATGTAATCATTGAATATTGCAAGAGCTTTCATTGTCTGCTTATATGCCCCCTTTATTTATCCTACAATTCTGACTTGGTGTACAGGGAGAATACTGTAAGAACGGCCCATATTCTGAACTCTGTCGCTGTACATTTCAAAAGTGCTGAACAATTGTTGCATTGACTATGTCTGTTCTAGCTCACTCATTAATGTCTTAATTGGAATTACTGATTGCCTCTTGTCTGCTCATCGTCCCCTTATGCCATAGTTTGTATATCTCAATTGTCATTAGAAACTACATGTGTTTAAGCAAGTCAGCCATATCAGCTATTTTTTTTAAGTCAGTAAATGAGGCTGAATGAACAGTTTCGCTGCCAGACAAAGTTCCGCTGATAGCCAGGTGTAACAGTGGTAAGGATTCACTCCATTGTGCTGAAAACAAGGCTCCGCTGATAGCCAGGTGTAACAGTGGTAAGGATTCACTCCATGGTGCTAAAAACAAGGCTCTGCTGGTAGCCAGGTGTAACAGTGGTAAGGATTCACTCCATGGTGCTGAAAACAAGGCTCTGCTGGTAGCCAGGTGTAACAGTGGTAAGGATTCACTCCATGGTGCTGAAAACAAGGCTCCGCTGGTAGCCAGGTGTAACAGTGGTAAGGATTCACTCCATGGTGCTGAAAACAAGGCTCTGCTGGTAGCCAGGTGTAACAGTGGTAAGGATTCACTCCATGGTGCTGAAAACAAGGCTCCGCTGATAGCCAGGTGTAACGGTAGTAAGAATTCACTCCATGGTGCTGAAAACAAGGCTCTGCTGATAGCCTTGGTGCAATGGTGGTAATGTGTTGGGACTCTGCTGTTGGGACAGCTTTATGGAGACCCTAACTGTTTGTGGGCACCATTTGTCACCGTTATCGTTCAATTAATGTATTGTTTAGTGTTGTGTTGTGTGGTGGCTTTTAGTGGCTGGCATGCATAATTTATTTTTAGTTTTAGTTTGCCCCACCAAGATTGACATGCTAAAATCACCACGGTATGAATTATAGATGTTGACTCTTTGTGGTTATATATGTTGTATGACACACTCAAACAGGGTTCTTTAGCTGTCCCCATAGAAGAATCCTTTTTTGGTTCCAGGTAGAACTCTTTTGAGATCCATGAAGAACCCTCTGTGGAAAGGGTTCTACATGGAACTCAAAAGGGTTCTACTTGGTACCAAAAAGGGTTCTTCAAAGGGTTGTGCCTATGGGGACAGCCGAAGAACCCTTTTCGGTTCTAGATAGCACCTTTTATTCTAAGAGTGTACATACTGTAATGACATTAATTTGACCTCTTGATACAAAATAGTTTTTTGAAAACAACAACATGCAGTCCCATTCGACACAAATGCCCCATACACACTCAATATGTACATTAGATGTATAACACCTTTGTAATAACCCAAGTGTGTGTACACGGGCCATACTGAGAAGAAACGTGGTGAATGAGGAGGTCATCTCTCTTTGTAATGTGTTTTCCAATCGTTCTGTCACTCACATTTGCAATGACATTCATGAGTGACAAAATAGTACAAAACAACAACAACAACGTGTAACATCGGTCACATTCATCCCAAACGGAGAGGAACATGGTGTGAACGAGGTCATCTCTCTACAGTAACGTGTGTTCATCCATCCCAGTGCAGATAGTAAACGTCATGTTTGTGCGTGAGTTCCATCTTCCTCTCTCCGCCATTCCAGTAACAGGTCTCAGAGAGGTCAATTAACCAATAATGATGCAATAATGGGTTTTACTCGAAAACCATTTAATTGGATTTACACAAGCCAATGGGCTCTCAGATGACTCCTATTAGAGGATAAACTATTCCATATAATTTACTCTCATTCCTCATTTGATTTCTCTTGACTGGAAAAAGGCTTGGAGAAAATATATGTACAGTATCTTAGAGTGGATAGGAGGAGAGGGAGGGAGGCAGACAGACAGACATTTAGACAAATGAAACAGACGGACGGCGGCTGACGGTGGGCGGATGGACAAACACAGAGACAGACAGACAGAAAAAAATGCAATTGCTTGCCTTTATAAGGGCTAAATGAATCAGATTTATATCCACATTGTGTTGTTTAGGCTGTGTTGGAGGTGGAACTGTGTTAGAGCTGTCAAATCTACAAGCAGCTCGTTCCGTTACCTTATCGCAGAAACTGCCAATTGGATACTACTGACAAATCCCACGCAGCCACGTTAGAAGTTCAAACACTTGAATTAGACCGATAGGCTTTAGATTCTCCATCTAAATGAACATGAAAATATGCATTATCCTGACGTCAATAGTTTGGCATGAGAACATGCATTATCCTAACATCAATGGTTTGACATGAGAACATGCATTATCCTAACATCAATGGTTTGACATGAGAACATGCATTATCCTGACATCAATGGTTTGGCATGAGAACATGCATTATCCTGACATCAATGGTTTGGCATGATAACATGCATTATCCTAACATCAATGGTTTTCCATGAGAACATGCATTATCCTGATGTCAATGGTTTTCCATGAGAACATGCATTATCCTAACATCAATGGTTTGACATGAGAACATGCATTATCCTAACATCAATGGTTTGACATGAGAACGTGCATTATCCTGACATCAATGGTTTGACATGAGAACATGCATTATCCTGACATCAATGGTTTGACATGAGAACATGCATTATCCTAACATCAATGGTTTGACATGAGAACATGCATTATCCTGACCTCAATGGTTTGGCATGAGAACATGCATTATCCTGACATCAATGGTTTGACATGAGAACATGCATTATCCTAACATCAATGGTTTGACATGAGAACGTGCATTATCCTGACATCAATGGTTTGACATGAGAACATGCATTATCCTGACATCAATGGTTTGACATGAGAACATGCATTATCCTAACATCAATGGTTTGACATGAGAACATGCATTATCCTGACATCAATGGTTTGACATGAGAACATGCATTATCCTGACGTCAATGGTTTGACATGAAAACATGCATTATCCTGACATCAATGGTTTGACATTTGAGAGTCATTATTTCCAACAGCAATAGAGCCTACACTTTCTAGCGCCATTTTGAACTTCTAACTGGGTTTGGATAATAAGGAAGGGATTGGTTTGTGATACACAAGAGCAGCCGCTCACCGATATGTCATCTCATACCACAGTCACACCTCCAATACCAACAAAACATGGCAGATGTCGGCCAGCTCTGGTTAAAGCTGGTTAGCTCTTATTGAACACACTCACAAATTTGCAGCCACCATACAGTACTTCCTCGCCTCTGTAAGACGTAATTAAATACCTCTCTTCCCCATTATTCTCTACAGCCTCCTCAGCTTCTCCTTTACCCAAATCCAGATAGCAGATGTTCTGAAAGAGCTGCAAAACCTGGACCCGTACAAATCAGCTGGGCGTGATAATCTGGACCCTCTATTTCTGAAACTGTCCACCGCCATTGTCGCAACCCCTATTACCAGCCTGATCAATCATCTGAGATCCCCATGGATTGGAAAGCTGCCGCGGTCATCCCCCTCTTCAGAGGGGGAGACACCCTGGACCCAAACTGTTACAGACCTACATCCATCCTGCCCTGCCTATCTAAAGTCTTCGAAAGCCAAGTCAACAAACAGATCATTGACCATCTCGAATCCCACCGTACCTTCTCCGCTGTGCAATCTGGTTTCTGAGCCGGTCACGGGTGCACCTCCGCCACGCTCAAGGTACTAAACAATATCATAACCGCCATAACCGCTATCTTCATCGACCTGGCCAAGGCTTTCGTCTCTGTCAATCACCATATTCTTATCGGCAGACTCAGTAGCCTCGGTTTTTCTGATGACTGCCTTGCCTGGTTCATCAACTACTTTGCAGACAGAGTTCAGTGTGTCAAATCGGAGGGCATGTTGTCCGGTCCTCTGGCAGTCTCTATGGGGATACCACAGGGTTCAATTATCGGGCCAACTCTTTTCTCTGTATATATCAATGATGTTGCGCTTGCTGCGGGCGATTCCCTGATCCACCTCTACGCAGACGACACCATTCTGTATACTTCTGGCCCTTCCTTGGACACTGTACTATCTAACCTCCAAATGAGCTTCAATGTCATACAACACTACTTCCATGGTCTCCAACTGCTCTTAAACGCTAGTGAAACCAAATGCATGCTTTTCAACCATTCGCTGCCTGCACCCGCACGCCCGACCAGCATCACCACCCTGGATGGTTCCGACCTAGAATATGTGGACATCTATAAGTACCTAGGTGTCTGGCTAGACTGCAAACTCTCCTTCCAGACTCATATCAAACATCTCCAGTCCAAAATCAAATCTAGAGTCGGCTTTCTATTTTGCAACAATGCCTCCTTCACTCACGCCGCAGAAATTACCCTAGTAAAACTGACTATCCTACCGATCCTCGACTTCGGCGATGTCATCTACAAAATAGCTTCCAATACTCTACTCAGCAAACTGGATGCAGTTTATCACAGTGCCATCCGTTTTGTTACTAAAGCACCTTATACTACCCACCACTGCGACTTGTATGCTCTAGTCGGCTATCCCTTGCTACATATTCGTCGCCAGACCCACTGGCTCCAGGTCATCTACAAATTTATGCTAGGTAAAGCTCCGCTTTATCTCAGTTCACTGGTCACGATGGCAACACCCACCCGTAGCACACGCTCCAGCAGGTGTATCTCACAGATCATCCCTAAAGCCAACACCTCTTTTGGCCGCCTTTCCTTCCAGTTCTCTGCTGCCTGCGACTGGAACGAATTGCAAAAATCGCTGAAATTGGAGACTTTTATTTCCCTCACCAACTTTAAACATCTACTATCTGAGCAGCTAACCGATCGCTGCCGCTGTACATAGTCCATCGGTATATAGCCCACCCAATTTACCTACCTCATCCCTATACTGTTTTTATTTTATTTACTTTTCTGCTCTTTTGCACACCAGTATCTCTACCTGCACATGTTCATCTGATCATTTATCACTCCAGTGTTAATCTGCTAAATTGTAATTATTCACTCCTATGGCCCATTTATTGCCTACCTCCTCATGCTTTTTGCACACAATGTATATAGATTATTTTTTTCTACTGTGTTATTGACTTGTTTATTGTTTATTGTTTACTCCATGTGTAACTCTGTGTTGTTGTCTGTTCACACTGCTATGCTTTATCTTGGCCAGGTCGCAGTTGTAAATGAGAACTTGTTCTCAACTAGCCTACCTGGTTAAATAAAGGTGAAATAAAATAAAATAAATAAAAATAAATAATTAAACCCAATAAAGGTGAAATAAACAAATAAAAAAATAAAATAGTCACTTTTTATTAACAGGGGCAATTAAATAACGGCAGAGGGGAAGACAACTGACATTGTTGGTGAGGGGGCTATTATCATAAGGGGCTATCATTGTCACGCCCTGGTCTATATTTATTACGTTTATCTTCATTTATTGGGTCAGGTCAGGGTGTGACATGGGTTTATTTGTAGTGTGTTTCGTCTTGGGGTTGTGTGGGGTGTATAGCATAGTCATTGGCTGCCTGAGGCGATTCTCAATCAGAGTCAGGTGATTATCGTTGTCTCTGATTGGGAACAATATTTAGGTAGCCATATTCTTTGTGTGTTTCGTGGGCGATTGTCCTTAATGTCCTTGTTCCTGTCTCTATGTTAGTTTACACTACTATAGGCTGTTTCGGTTTTCGTTACATTCTTTTTGTTTTGTAGTATTTGTATTATTTCGTGTTTTACGTTTTTTCATTAAACATGGATCGCAATCTACACGCTGCATTTTGGTCCGACTCTCCTTCGCCTACAGAAAACCATAACAATCATAAGTGTGTGATAACAGTAATGATATTTTTTAAAGTTTACTTTAGATATTATTGACCTCAGATAATAATTACACAAGACAAAACAAAAAATAATAATATTAAAACGCAACATGCAACAATTTCAAGAATTTTACTGAGTTACTGTTCGTATAAGGAAATCAATCTATGGATTTTCACATGACTGTGAATTAGTGGCGGTCGATGTCATTTAAAATGAGGGAGGATGATACTTTCTTTCTTTCTTTATGGGCCTTATTTCTATTACAGCATATTGGATGACTGTCATTCATTTTCCATTCACGCAGTTCAACATAACATCGATTGGTTTAGGCTACTACATGATACTCAAAATTTCGCTCTACCCATCATGGATTGCTACAACCTACCGTATGAATGAAAGTTTAAAGCGTACGTGCACACAGGTCAAGAGAAAATGTTGAGGTGACAGACAAGTGATACATTCAATGGCTGATCGAGGGTGTAATCGTTAGTTCAACAGTTGCAAAAGAGAGTTTCTATTGGACAAACTCAGGTATGTTTATTCCAGTTTCATTCCATTTGCTTTCTTTTAAGAAACATTTTTTTCATTGGAATCAGTGGAACGAATACACCTCTGAAGATGTTATCGACCGACATACATGGCAGCTCTGCTTCTAGCTCCTAAGTAACTTTGCAGTATTTTGTTTTATCCCTGGACAATGAAGTAGACAAGCTCAGGGCGATGATCTCCTTCCAGAGAGACATCAGGGACTGTAAAATACTCTGTTTCTGTCACGCCCTGACCTTAGAGATCCTTTATTCTCTATTTTGGGTTAGGTCGGGGTGTGACTAATGTGAGCATTCTAGTTTCTTTATTTCTAGGTTGGCCTGGTATGGTTCCCAATCAGAGGCAGCTGTCTATTGTTGTCTCTGATTGGGGATCATACTTAGGCAGCTTTTTCCCACCTGTTGGTTGTGGGATCTTGTTTGTGTAGTTGCTGCTGATCACTGCGTAACTTTACATTAGTTTCTTTCTTCTGTATTGTTTTGATGAGTTTCCTAAATTAAACATGTGGAACTCTACGCACGCTGCACCTTGGTCCGTTTATTTACAACAACGATCGTGACAGTTTCACAGAATCATGGCTCTCTCCGGATATACTGTCTCCGTTCATACAGCCAGCTGGGTTCTCAGTACATCTTTCAGACAGGAATAAAGAACTCTCTGGGACAAAGAAAGGTGGTGAAGTATGTTTCATGATTAACTAATCATTGTGTGATTGTGATAATGTTCAGGAACTCAAGTTCTTTTGTTCAGCCGACCTAAAATTCCTCACAATCAAACGTTCTCAGAGTATGCGCTGACCAGTTGGCTGGAGTGTTTACGGGCATATTCAATCTCTCCCTATCCCAGTCTGCTGTCCCCACTTGTTTCAAAATGTCAACCATTGTTCATGAAAGCAAAAGTAACTGAACTAAATGACTATTGCCCTGTATCACTCGCTTCTGTCATCATGAAGTGCTTTGAGAGGCTAGTTAAGGATCATATCACCTCCACCTTACCTGGCAACCTACACCCACTGCACACCGCCCCAAAAGATCCATAGATGATGCAATCGCCATCGCACTGCACACTGCCCTCTCCCATCTTGACAAGAGGAATACTTATGTAAGAATGCTGCTTATTGACTACAGCTCAGTCTTCAACACAATAATACCCTCAAAGCTCATCATCAAGCTAGGGGTCTTGGATCTGAACCCCGCCCTGTGCAACTGGGTCCTGGATGTCCTAACAGGCCGCTCCCAGGTGGTGAAGGTAGGAAACAACACCTCCACCATGCTGATCTTCAACACAGGGGTCCCACAAGGATACGTGCTCAGCCGCCTCCTGTACTCCCTGTTCACCCATGACTGCGTGACCATGCACGCCTCCAACTAAATCATACATTTTGCAGACGACACAACAGTAGTAGGCCTGATTGCCAACAATGATGAGACAGCTTACAGGGAGGAGGTGAGGGTTCTGGTGGAGTGGTGCCAGGAAAATAACCCTCAACGTCAACGAAATGTAGGAGCTGATCGTGGACTTCCATCCATATCAACATCTACAGGACTGCAGTGGAGAAGGTGAAAAGCTTCAAATTCTTCAGAGTACACATTACTGACAATCTGAAATGGTCCACCTGTACAGACAGTGTGGTGAAGAAGGCTCAACAGTGCCTCTTCACCCTCAGGAGGCTGAAGAAATTTGGCTTGGCTCCTAAGACCCTCACAAACGTGTACAGATTCACAATTGAAAGCAATCCTGTCAGGCTGTATCACCATCTGGTATGGCAACTGCACCATCAGCAACTGCAGGGCTCTCCAGAGGGTGGTGGGGGCTGCCAAACACATCACCGGGGCACACTTCCTGCCCTCCATGACACCTAGCGTAACCGATGTCACAGGAAGTCCAAAAAGATCATCAAGGACATCAAAAGCCCGGGCCACGGCCTGTTCACCCCGATATCATCCAGAGAGAGAGGTCAGTACAGGTGCATCAAAGCTGGGACCGAGAGTCTGAAAAACAGCTTCTCTCTCAAGGCCATCAGTCTGTTAAATAGCCATCACTAGCCGGCTACTCAACCATGCACTTAGAGGCTGCTGCTCTGTGTACATAGACATGAATTTGAGGAACAAGGGGAAAGTAATTCTGCTTTGAAAGTTGATAAATTTGTAACTTCACTTTTGAGAAAATGGCCTTTGAATGTTTTGGTACCTACTGGAGAGCTCTTCTTTGTCTACACACATTCAGCATCGTTCACACCCTCTTAAGATTTAGCCCCACCCACCTCTTCAAGGCATAATCCGAGGGTTCTGTCCTAACAACAACAGTCAAGCACTCAAGCTAACTGGCAATAGTGAGAGAACAGCTCACTGACCATTTTACTCGCCCTAGCAGAGCTGGTTAGGCTGTTTTTATGTTATCCAGAGTGTTGGGCACTGCAACTGTGCTGCTGGCAGCAACATTTTACATTTTTTGCCAATGTTACTGACACCGGCCATATTGAATGGGTGAATGGGTGATCTTCCTGTCTGGGTTGGTGCCCCCCCTTGGGTTGTGCCGTGGCGGAGATCTGTGTGGGCTATACACGGCCTTGTCTCAGGATGGTAAATTGGTGGTTGAAGATATCCCTCTAGTGGTGTGGGGGCTGTGCTTTGGCAAAGTGGGTGGGGTTATATCCTTCCTGTTTAGCCCTGTCCTGGGGTATCATCGGATGGGGCCACAGTGTCTCCTGACCCCTCCTGTCTCAGCCTCAGGTATTTATGCTGCAGTAGTTTGTGTCGCGGGGCTAGGGTCAGTTTGTTATATCTGGATTACTTCTCCTGTCTTATCCGGTGACCTGTGTGAATTTAAGTATGCTCTCTCTAATTCTCTCTTTCTCTCTCTCGGAGGACCTGCGCTGTAGGACCATGCCTCATGACTACCTGGCATGATGACTCCTTGCTGTCCCCAGTCCACCTGGCCGTGCTGCTGCTCCAGTTTCAACTGTTCTGCCTGCGGCTATGGATACCTGACCTGTTCACCGGACGTGCTACCTGTCCCAGACCTATTATTTGACCATGCTGGTCATTTATGAACATTTGAACATCTTGGCCATGTTCTGTTATAATCTCCACCCGACACAGCCAGAAGAGGACTGGCCATCCCTCATAGCCTGGTTCCTCTCTAGGTTTCTTCCTAGGTTTTGGCCTTTCTAGGGAGTTTTTCCTAGCCAACGTGCTTCAACACCTGCATTGCTTGCTGTTTGGGGTTTTAGGCTGGGTTTCTGTACAGCACTTTGAGATATCAGCTGATGTACGAAGGGCTAGATAAATACATTTGATTCGATTTGTTGAGCCTTCGTAAATTCGTCAGTTATTCTGCATGAATTTACCAGCCACTTCTATCAACAGTTGTTGCAGTCTTTTGTTAAGACAAGTAGCTGGCTAGCTAGGTAAACAATGAACCATAATCCCAACTCCTGATGTTACTACTGTGCATGAATCCAGCTAACATTGGACGGGTAGAGCAAATAGCTCTGAGATACGAATAATAAAATCAAACACATAATGTTAGCTAGCTAGCTACTTTAACTTGAAATGAAAATGACTTTTTGTCAATTTGAAATGTGTAATATCTGAAAATGTAGCTAGCTAGACTATCTTACCCATATATATCATGAATGGACACTTCTCCCTGTCACGGTATGCCATGGTTCCCCTTAGTTTGAAGATGTAATCTGGTGTTTACACCATCTCCTTAGCTATCATACTCTAATTCCACTGATTTCAAAACTCAGTCCTCCAGAAAGTGGAGAGCAGCACTTATCCAGTTCTATTACGTGATACATTTTTTCAAAGCCTCGTTAGAAAGGATTACCTAAACATACTGACCAGCTCAAATAGACAGAAGCATGCTATATTGCAGACCAATCTGAACTCATCTCTCAGCATGTCCAACCCACTCATTATCTCAGCCAATCATGGCTAGCGCGAAGGTTGCTGACTTTTTCTGTGGCTAAACCACAAAGGCTTGTAGTATAACAATTGTATTCTCATTTACAGATGGCATACACATCTGTTATTGATGCACATGAAAGTTCACATGTTCCAGAAGGCATTTCTTCTGATTCCTGCTTACAAGCAAAACTAAAGCAGGTAGTACCAGTGACTCGGTCAATAAAGAAGTGGCCAGATGACACAGATGCTAAGCTACAGGACTGTTTTGGTAGCACAGACTGGAATATGTTCTGGGATTCTTCCAATGGAATTGAAGAGTACACCACATCAGTCACTGGCTTCATCAATAAGTGCATCGATGACATCGTCCCCACAGTGACCATACATACATACATACCCCAACCAGAAGCCATGGATTACAGGCAATATCTGCACTGAGTTAAAGGGTAGAGGAGTGGGTCTGTAACCTGGACGCTTAGAGGAAATCCCGCTATGCCCTCAGACGAACCATCAAACAGGCAAAGTGTCAATACAGGGCTAAGATTGAATCGTACTACACCGGCTCTGACGCTCGTCAGATGTGGCAGGGCTTGCAAACTATTACAGACTACAAAGGGAAGCACAGCCATGAGCTGCCCAGTAACACAAGCCTACAAGATGAGCTAAATTACTTCTATGCTTGCTTCGAGGCAAGCAACACTGAAGCATGCATGAGAACATCAGCTGTTCCGGACGACTGTGTGATCACGCTCTCCGTAGCCGATGTGATTAAGACCTTGAAACAGTTCAACATACACAAGGCCGCAGGGACAGACGGATTACGAGGACTTGTACTCCGAGCATGCACTGATCAACTGGCAAGTGTCTTCACTGACATTTTCAACCTGTCCATGACTGAGTCTGTAATACCAACATGTTTCAAGCAGACCACCATCCCCGTACCCAAGAACACTAAATTAACCTGCCTAAATGACTACTGACCCGTAGCACTCACATCTGAGCCATGAAGTGCTTTGAAAGGCTGATCAATGCTCACATCAACACCATTATCCCAGAAATCCTAGACCCACTCCAATTTGCATACCACCCAAACAGATCCACAGATGATGCAATCTCTATTGCACTCCACACTGCCCTTTCCCACCTGGACAAGAAAAACACCTACTTGAGAACACTATTAATTGACTACAGCTCAGCGTTCAACCCCATAGGGCCCTCAAAGCTCATCACTAAGCTAAGTCCCTAAAAAGTGTCAAAGTCTCCAGACACCCTAGTCATAGACTGTTCTCTCTGCTACCGCACCTCAAGCGGTACCAGAGCACCAAGTCTAGGTGCAAGAGGCTTCTTAACAGCTTCTACCCCAATCAATAAGATTCCTGAACAGCTAATAAAATGGCTAGACTATTTGCGATGTCCGCCCCCTCTTTTATACTGCTGCTACTCTCTGGTTATTATCTATGCATAGTCACTCATTCTAGCCTTACTGCTGCTCTTTAACTATATGTTATTTATATTTTGTACTTATTTACACTGATTTTGCCTAATACTGCATTGTTGGCATTTCCCTGTAAGGTGAAACACTTGTTGTATTCAGCGCACGTGACAAATAACATTTAAATTGATTTGATTTAATACCAGCTGCAACCTCTTATTAAGGATCCACCCCTTTCTTTCAATTTTTGCCTAAAATGACATACCCAAATGTAACTGCCTGTAGCTCAAGCCCTGAAGCAAGGATATGAAGCATTTTTTTGGTACCATTTGAAAGAAAACTCTTTGAAGTTTGTGGAAATGTGAAAGGAATGAATGTAGGAGAATTTAACATATTAGATCTGGTAAAAGATAATACAAAGAAAAAAAAATTGTTTAAAAAATAAATTGTACCATAATATTTGAAATGCAACAGAAAGGCCATCCTGTATTCTTCCAGTCCAGATGCTAGTTAGATTTTGAACACTAGATGACAGTAGTGTATGTGCAACGTTTTAGTCTGATCCAATGAACCATTGCATTTCTGTTCAAAATGTTATATCAAGACTGCCCAAATGTGCCTAATTTGTTTATTAATAACTTTTCAAAACTGTGCACTCTCCTCAAACAATTGCATGGTATTATTTCACTGTAATAGCTACTTTAAATTGGACAGTGCAGTAAGATTAACAAGAATTCAAGCTTTCTGAAAATATGTCCTGGGAAATGTTCTTGTTACTTACAACCTCATGCTAATCACATTAGCCTATGTTAGCTCAACCGTCCCGCAGGGGACCCACCAATCCTGAAGAAGAGGTTATCTGGACCTGCAGGCTTTTTAGTGTCTATTGCCTTTAGAGCTTTATAGACCTCATCATAAGAAACATACTCAAAGTTAAAATAATTCACATGAGGGTCTATATCTTAGTTGACTGTAACAGAGCATACATTAGAGGCCTGGGCCTCACCATTATCAACGCCTGAACCAGCGTATACAGTGCCTTGCGAAAGTATTCGGCCCCCTTGAACTTTGCGACCTTTTGCCACATTTCAGGCTTCAAACATAAAGATATAAAACTGTATTTATTTGTGAAGAATCAACAACAAGTGGGACACAATCATGAAGTGGAACGACATTTATTGGATATTTCAAACTTTTTTAACAAATCAAAAACTGAAAAATTGGGCGTGCAAAATTATTCAGCCCCCTTAAATTAATACTTTGTAGCACCACCTTTTGCTGCGATTACAGCTGTAAGTCGCTTGGGGTATGTCTCTAACAGTTTCGCACATCGAGAGACTGACATTTTTTCCCATTCCTCCTTGCAAAACAGCTCGAGCTCAGTGAGGTTGGATGGAGAGCATTTGTGAACAGCAGTTTTCAGTTCTTTCCACAGATTCCACAGATTCTTTCCACAGATTCTCGATTGGATTCATTGTTTACGTTTATATTTTTTGATCCGTGTATAAAGGACATTAACAGTCTCTTTTGGACATGGAAAATGTTACTGCTACAGTCAAACGGTGCTGTCTAGAACCTAAACTGGTTACTTGGCTGTTCCCATAGGAGAACCTTTTGAAGAAACCTTTTGAGTTCCATGTAGAACCCTTTCCACAGAGGCTTCTACATGGAACCCAAAAGAGTTCTACCTGGAACCCAAAAGGTTTCTCCTATGGGGACAGCTAAAGAACCCTTTAGGAAACCCTTTTTTCTAAGAGTGTAATGTCTGGGTATGCAGAACGTGTGATTTCCTTTTTCTTAAGACAAAGCTTTATTGAGACAAAAGCCAAATGCCATTGATTGAGTCGCTGACATTCACTGACCAACTTCTCTCCAAAATGGACCTACATTACTCAGAAGGTGCCAGATCAGACACATCCATGATTCAGCCAGTAAGGTCACAGCAAAGTCGAGAGCCGTTCTCAGCCGTTAACTTCTAATAAACTAAAAGAAAATAAGACGTTAATAAAGATTCGATTGGCTGAAATATTACACACTTAATCCTTAAGTGGTCTTAGAGTTTGATTGGTCACTAAGTCAAAACGTGGACTAGAAGGCAGGGCCGCCTGGTAGGTCTTCATATTTCGCCGTCCTCCTCTTGCTGTCTGCTCCATAGGAGAGAATGGATGCACCTCAATTTACACCCTTTTTCTTATTGCTCTGGTCACAACCTTTTAAACGTGTCAGGGACGGTTTCTATAGCTCACCTCCACTAAACGGGAAAGAGTGGATGCGTCTCAAATGAAACCCTGTTGCATTAGCCCTGCAGTACGTAACTGAGACAGATTGTTTGAATAATAAATGTTCCTCTTTCGAACAGTTAATGAACAATGCTATGATGAGGAATAAAACAGAGAACCAACCTCATGGGGTTAATATCTCACGAGCTGTACTTCTGAAATATGCTCTATGGTGTTTATTAGTGATATTCCAACAGTCCCTTGGTGTGAATAATTTCTCTTAGGATGGAAATACAATTTCCATGTTAAGTAGTTTCCTTCTCTGCACTTGTGAATTGAGAATTGAACGGTTTGAAAGAGAAAAACACTCATGTGCCCACATGCAAGAGAAGAGCTTTTCTGGTGAGAGATTTGATAAGGTTTCAGACCTATTTCCATTTCTGCTGTCTTCTTGAATTAATTCATCTAGCTAATATCTTGAATAACAAAGCTCGTCCAATTGTATTATGTTAATTACATTTGGAAATCAAAATATAATTTCAGAAGCCCTGCAAACCAAGACTGCATTTTATATGTGTAAATATGCCTGTGTATCATTCATTTGCAATTTTCCAAAGAAATCAATGATTCCGTTCTTCTGAATCTAAAATTCCACACTTCCCCATCTTTTTTGGAACTCGGAACCTGGAACACGTAGAACATCAAGGCGTTCTGTTGCTTCCATCAGCTTCAATCAAGCTTCAGGACCGCAGTAGATGTCCGATACTGTTGATGAAAAGAGGTCTGACTGCGGTTCTGGCTCGTGAATAAAGTAGAATGGTAGTGGAGCAGTAAGACAAGTGGAGGAAGTTTCCCATAAGGATTGAAAGAAGGTCATGCTGACTACAGCTAATTAACAGGCTTCAAACTTTTGGGGAAAATCATGCAAACGTGGATGTTGAAGAAAATGCTCTCACATTTTACCCAGAAAGGCTGAAAGGCTGTTTCCATAGAATCAACTTGTGAGTCAGACTGTCAATATTTTTCATGTCTTTCCAATGTTCAGTGTTTCTGCCCTTCAGATGTAGGCCTGACCGTATTTTACATAAACAATAGGGCTCTGGTCAAATATAGTCCAATATGGAGGGAATAGGGTGCTATTTGGGACGAACATTAAGAGTTTAACTTCAAGTTTGACATGTTGAACTTTGACCTCTGGTGAAAACTAGCTAGCTGTAGCTGTAATGACAATGGCAACCCACCAGCCACCAACATTGTCCACAGCAGCACCCATACTAAAACACAGATTATAATTCATACTAAAACACAGATTATAATTCATACTAAAACACAGATTATAATTCATACTAAAACACAGATATTATATTTCAGCCATAAAAACAGGGAGCATAATTCAGGGAGAAGAGATGGAGGATAGAGGGAGGAGAAAGGGAGAACAGAGGGAAGAGAAAGGGAGGATAGAGGGAGAAGAGATGGAGGATAGAGGGAGGAGAAAGGGAGGAGAGGGAGGAGAAAGGGAAGAGAAAGGGAGGATAGAGGGAGATGGAGAGAGGGATGGAGGATAGAGGGAAGAGAAAGGGAGGATAGAGGGGGAGGATGGAGGAGGGAGGAGAAAGGGAGAACAGAGGGAATAGAAAGGGAGGATAGAGGGAGAAGAGATGGAGGATAGAGGGAGGAGAAAGGGAGAACAGAGGGAATAGAAAGGGAGGATAGAGGGAGAAGAGATGGAGGATAGAGGGAGGAGAAAGGGAGAACAGAGGGAATAGAAAGGGAGGATAGAGGGAGAAGAGATGGAGGATAGAGGGAGGAGAAAGGGAGGATAGAGGGAGGAGAAGGGAGAACAGAGGGAAGAGAAAGGGAGGATAGAGGGAGAAGAGATGGAGGAAAGAGGGAGGAGAAAGGGAGAACAGAGGGAAGAGAAAGGGAGGATAGAGGGAGGAGAGATGGAGGATAGAGGGAGGAGAAAGGGAGAACAGAGGGAAGAGAAAGGGAGGATAGAGGGAGGAGAGATGGAGGATAGAGGGAGGAGAAAGGGAGAACAGAGGGAAGAGAAAGGGAGGATAGAGGGAGGAGAGATGGAGGAAAGAGGGAGGAGAAAGGGAGAACAGAGGGAAGAGAAAGGGAGGATAGAGGGAGGAGAGATGGAGGATAGAGGGAGGAGAAAGGGAGAACAGAGGGAAGAGAAAGGGAGGATAGAGGGAGGAGAGATGGAGGATAGAGGGAGGAGAAAGGGAGAACAGAGGGAAGAGAAAGGGAGGATAGAGGGAGAAGAGATGGAGGAAAGAGGGAGGAGAAAGGGAGAACAGAGGGAAGAGAAAGGGAGGATAGAGGGAGAAGAGATGGAGGACAGAGGGAGGAGAAAGGGAGAACAGAGGGAAGAGAAAGGGAGGATAGAGGGAGAAGAGATGGAGGATAGAGGGAGAAGAGATGGAGGATAGAGGGAGGAGAGATGAAGGAAAGAGGGAGGAGAAAGGGAGAACAGAGGGAAGAGAAAGGGAGGATAGAGGGAGGAGAGATGAAGGATAGAGGGAGGAGAAAGGGAGAACAGAGGGAGGAGAAAGGGAGGATAGAGGGAGAAGAAAAGGGAGGTTAGAAGTATGCCTGGTTTCGGAAAATTCAGAAAATATTCAGACACCTTGACTTTTTCCACATGTTGCTACATTACAGTCTTATTTGAACATGGATTACATAGTTTTTTCCCTCATCAATCTCCACACAATACTCCATAATGACAAATCACAAACAGTTAAAAAAAAAACATTTGGCAAATGTATTTTAAATAAAATCAGAAATACCTTATTTACAGAAGTATTCAGACCCTTTGCTATGAGACTCGAAATTAAGCTCTAGTGCATCCTGTTTCCATTGATCATCCTTAAGATGTTTCTACAACTTGATTGGAGTCCACTTGTGGTAAATTCAATTAATTGGACATGATTTAGAAAGGCACACACCAGTCTATATATGGTCCCACAGTTGACAGTGCATATCAGAACAAAAACCAAGCCATGAGACAGGATGGTGTCGAGGCACAGATCTGGGGAAGGGTAGCAAAACATTTCTGCAGCATTGAAGGTCCGCAAGAACACAGTGGCCTCCATCATTCTTAAATGGAAGAAGTTTGGAACCACCAAGACTCTTTCTAGAGCTGGCCAAACGGCCAAACTGAGCTATCGGGGGAGAAGGGCCTTAGTCAGGGAGTTGTCACTCTGACAGAGCTCCAAAGTTCCTCTGTGGAGATGGGAGGACCTTCCAGAAGGACAACCATCTCTGCAGCACCAATCAGGACTTTATGGTAGAGTGGCCAGACTCCTCGGTAAAATGCAAATGACAGCCCGCTTGGAGTTTGCCAAAAGGCACTTAAAGGACTAAGACCATGAGAAACAAGATTCTCTGGTCTGATGAAACCAAGATTGAACTCTTTGGCCTGAATGCTGTGTCACATCTGAAGTAAACCTGGCACCGACCCTATGGTGAAGCATGGTGGTGGCAACATCATACTGTGTGGATGTTATTCAGCGGCAGGGGAGACTGGGAGACTAGTCAGGATCGAGGGAAAGATGAACGGAGCAAAGTACAGAGAGGTCCTTGATGAAAACCTACTCCAGAGCATTCAGGCTGGTATAGATATAGTATACATGTTGCACTGTGCGATACAAACCATCTCAATACAGTGGCTCGTGAAAGTGAAAAGTTAAACAAAATAGGAAAAATGCCAAGGGGGATGAAAACTTTTGCAAGGCACTGTGTGCTGATTGTTTGCTGCTTTTCCTTCACTCTACGGTCCAACTCATCCCAAACCTTCTCAATTGGGTTGAGGTCGGGGATTGTGGAGGCCAGGTCATCTGATGCAGCACTCCATTACTCTCCTTGGTAAAATAGCTCTTACACAGCCTGGAGGTTTGTTGGGTCATTGTCCTGTAGAAAAACAAATCATAGTCCCACTAAGCACAAACCAGATGGGATGGTGTATCGCTGCAGAATGTTGCGGTAGCCATGCTGGTTAAGAGTTCCATGAATTCTAAATAAATCACAGACAGCGTCACCAGCAATGCATTCCCACACCATCAGACCACCTCCGCCATGCTTCACAGTGGGAACCACAACTGAGGAGATCATCCATCCATCTACTCTGCGCCTCACAAAGACATAGCCCCTTAGTTCCAGTGAAAATAAATCTTAATGCAACAGCCTACAATTATATTCTAGACAATTCTGTGCTTCCAATGCCCTTTTCTGTGCTTCCAAGGCTCTTTCCTGTTTTAGCATGACAATCCCCCAAGGCACAAAGCGAGGTCCATAAAGAAATGGTTTGCCGAGATCGGTGTGGCAAGATCTTGACTGGACTGTAGAGAGTCCTGACCTCACCGACAGCAACTCCATATTAATGCCCATGATTTTGGAAAGAGATTTTCGATGATCAGGTATCCATATACTTTTGGTCATGTTGTGTATACTGTATCTATACTACCTATTCTATCTATCTATACTGTATGTATACTATGTATATTCTATCTATACTATCTATACAGTATATATTCTATCTATCTATACTATCTATCTGTACTGTATCTGTAATATCTATATATACTTCATCTATACTATCTATAATGTAGCAATACTATTTATACTGGATCTATACTTTATATCTATACTATCTATCTATACTGTATCTATACTAGCTATACTGTATCAATAATATGTATACTTCATCTATACTATCTATACTGCATCTATACTATCAACACTGCATCTATTATTTATATCTATACTATCTATACTGTATCTATACTTTAAATCTATTCTATATATTTATACTGTATCTATACTGCATCTATACTGTATCTATACTATATCTATACTGTATCTATACTGTATCTATACTATCTATACTGTATCTATACTATATCTATACTATATCTATACTGTATCTATACTATCTATCTATACTGCATCTATACTGTATCTATACTGTATCTATACTGTATCTATACTGTATCTATACTGTATCTATACTATATCTATACTGTATCTATACTATATCTATACTGTATCTATACTGCATCTATACTGTATCTATACTGTATCTATACTATATCTATACTGTATCTATACTATCTATCTATACTGTATCTATACTATCTATCTATACTGTATCTATACTGTATCTATACTGTATCTATACTGTATCTATACTATATCTATACTATATCTATACTGTATCTATACTGTATCTATACTGTATCTATACTGCATCTATACTGTATCTATACTGTATCTATACTATATCTATACTGTATCTATACTGTATCTATACTGTATCTATACTATATCTATACTGTATCTATACTGTATCTATACTATATCTATACTGTATCTATACTGTATCTATACTGTATCTATACTATATCTATACTGTATCTATACTGTATCTATACTGCATCTATACTGTATACAGAGCGTTCGGAAAGTTTTCAGACCACTTGACTTTTTCCACATTTTGTTACATTATAGCCTTTTTCTAAAATTGATTAAATAAATACAAATTCTCATGACAAAGCGAAAACTGTTTTTTAGAAATTCTTGCAAATGTATTTAAAAAGGCAAACATCTGTCAATATAAGGTCCCACAGTTGACAGTGCATGTCAGCGCAAAAACCAAGTCATGAGCTTGAGAGAATTGTTCGTACAGCTCCAAGACAGGATTGTGTCAAGGCATAGGTCTCGGGAAGGGTACCAAAAAATGTCTGCAGCATTGAAGGTCTCCAAGAACACAGTGGCCTCCATCATTCTTAAATTGAGGAATTTTGGAACCACCAAGACTGTTCCTAGTGCTGGCCGCCCGGCCAAACTGAGCAATTTCAGCGGCAGGGAGACAAGTCAGGATTGAGGGATAGATGAACGGAGCAAAGTTCAAAGAGATCCTTGATGAAAGCCTATTCCAGAACGCTCAGGACCTCAGACTGGGGCGAAGGTTCACCTTCCCATAGGAAAAAGACCCTAAGAACACCAAGACAAAGTCAAGACAACACTGGAGTGGCTTCGGGACAAGTCTCTGAATGTCATTGAGTGTCCCAGCCAGAGCCCGGACATGAACCCAATCTAACATCTCTGGAGAGACTTGAAAATAGCTGTGTAGTGACACTCCCCATCCAACCCGAAAAAGCTTAAGAGGATCTTCATAGAAGAATGTGAGAAACTCCCCAAATACAGGTGTGCCAAGCTTGTAATGTCATAGCCACGAAGAGGCTATAATCGCTGCCAAAGGTGCTTCAACAAAGCACTGCGTAAATGATCTGAATACATATGTAAATGTGATTTTCTATTTTTAATTTTTAATACATTTGCTAAAATTTCTAAAAACATGTTTTTGCTTTGTAATTATGGGGTATTGTTTGTAGATTGATGAGGAAAAACAAAAATGTTATACAGTGTAGTATAAGGCTGTAACCCAACTGTAAGGGGTGCGTAACTGGAGGCAGGGAAGTCAGACGCAGGAGAGCAGAACTAGGTAATAACCGGAGCAGTTTAATAGCAAAACCCACGGCATAAAGAAATAACCAGCATGGGTACAAAACCCGACGCGCACCAGTCAACATGTGCACAACAAACAATTCCACACAAAACCATGGAGGGGAACAGAGGATTAAATACACAACAATTAATGAGGGAAATGAAAACCAGGTGTGTAGGAAAACAAGACAAAACAAATGGAAAATGAAAAGTGGATCGACGATGGCTAGAAGACCGGTGACGCCGATCCGCCGAACGCCGCTCGAACAAGGAGAGGAACCAACTTCGGTGGAAGTCGTGAGACTAACAAAATGTGGAAAAAGTCCAGGTGTCTGAATACTTTCCAAATACACTATATATATACTATCTATAATATCTTTACTGTGTTTATACTATCTATACCTTATCTATACTATTTCTTTATACTATAAATACACTATATATACTATATCTATAAATTCCATCTATACTACCTCTCAATATTGTTTATATACTATATATCTATACCAACAATACTGTATCTACAGTACACAATCTAGCAATACTGTATCTATAATATGCATCTATGCTGTACTATACATATCTACACTATATACACTGTACTATCACTATCTATACTTTGATTTACCTTTATTTAACTAGGCAAGTCAGTTAAGAACAAATTCTTATTTTCAATGACAGCCTAGGAAAAGTGGGTTAAATGCCTTGTTCAGGGGCAGAACAATAGATTTGTACCTTGTCAGCTCAGGGATTTGAACTTGCAACCTTCCGGTTACTAGTCCAACGCTCTACCCTGCCGCCCCTTTAATGTATCTGCACTGAGTATACAAAACATTTTGAACACCTGCTCTTTCCACGACATGATTGTGACGGACTCTGTCCAAACATAGACAGTGCTCTGTATCATCATAGACAGTGCTCTAACTCCAGTTCCACAGTGATGTAGGGTGCAGGCCAAGAAGCAGGCTGTTAGCCAGCCTGCCAGCTTAGTGGAGTCTGCCCCTAGCACAGTCAATGTAGTCTGTTTAAAGCCCATTGAGACCGTGTCTGTGCCTCGTGCCGTGCCTTGTGCCTCGATCTAGGTCGGGCTAAACTAAAAATGTCAATGTTCACCTTAGCAATCTCCCTGGAATAAAGACCTCCTCCATTCTTGACATTATTGAAAGAGATTCTGATAATATCTCACATCTCAAAATAGGACTACTTTAATGTTAGACCCCTCACTTCCAATGCAACTAATCACTGATCATAATCTTGATGTGACTGGCCTGACTGAAACATGGCTCAAGCCTGATGAATTAACTGCGATAAATGAGGCCTCACCTCCTGGCTACACTAGTGACCATATCCCTCGCACATCCCGCAAAGGTAGACTTGTTAATAACATTTACGACAGCAAATTTCAATTTACAAAAAAGAAAAAGACTGCGTTTTCGTCTTTTGAGCTTCTAGTCATGAAATCTATGCAGCCTACTCAATCACTTCTGATAGCTACTGTTTACAGGCCTCCTGGGCTGTATACAGCATTCCTCATTTAGTTCCCTGAATTTTTATTGGACCTCATAGTCATGGCAGATAATATTAACATTTTTGGTGACTTCAATATTCACATGAAGAAGTCCACAGACCTACTCCAAAAGGCTTTCATAGCCATCCTCGATTCAGTAGGTTTTGTCTCGGAATATTGTAGATCTTAATCTTTTTCCTCATAATCCTGGACTATTGGACCACCATTTCATTTTGTTTACATTTGCAACAAATAATCTGCTCAGACCCCAACCAAGTATTATCAAAAGTCACACTATAAATTCTCAGACAACCCAATGATTCCTAGATGCCCTCCCAGACTCCCTCCACCTGCCCAAGGATGTCGAAGTATATAAATATGTTAACCACCTTACCGAGGACCTAAACTTAACCTTGCGTAATACACTAGATGCAGTTGCAACTCTAAAAACAAACAAAACATTTGTCACAAGAAACTACAGTTGTATAGTTTCCCTGGTATACAGAAAATACCCGAGCCCTGATGCTTCCAGAATATTGGAACAGAAATGACGTTCCGCCAAATTATAAATCTTTCGGCGAGCTTGAAAAGAAAGTATCATTCAATATCAAAGAACCCTCACTGATGCTTGATGAGCCTACGTTTTCAACCATATTGAGGAGAATAAAACAATCCAAAATGTATTATCGATACTGTCGCAAAGCTAACTAAAAAGCAACCTTCTCCAAGTGAGAATGGCCTTCGCATCAACATTGATTGAACTCATATTGAAATATGCTTATTTCTCCAAAGCTCGGTGGTCCTGAGTCTGCACAGAACTGCCAGGACCTAGGATGAATGGAGACACTAGAGTGTTTTAATCCTGTATCTCTCCACACATTCACCAAAATAGTAAAGGCCTCTAAACCTTCCAGTTGCCAATTGGATCCTTTTCCAACTAACTACTGAAAGAGCTACTTCCTGTGCTTGGCTCTCCTATTTTGAACATAATAAACGGCTCCCTATCCTCCGGATGTGTACAAACTCACTAAAAGTATCAGTAATAAAGCCTTTCCTGAAAAAGAAAAAACCTTAACTCGGAAAATAAAATAACAAACAATTGCCTTATATCCAATCTCCAATTGCTCAATTTTGTTGTTGTTGAAAAAGCTGTTGTGTGGCATCTCACTGCCTTCCTGAAGACAACTAATGTATAGTAAACTGTCAGGACCCGGTTACGAACCTGGGTCTCCGGAGGGAGAAACAGTCACTTAACCAACTGAGCCACGAATAGTCAGCAGAACCCAGAAGATGAGGCAGACACAGCAGTACTTAAGACGGTGTATTTAATAAAGTAAAAAAGAGAAGTCCTTCAATACAAAATGGCAAATCCAAAAGGTGGTAGGTATAGCACAAAAAAGCCTCAAGAGATACTCAAAAACAAAAACAGAATTCCACAAGAGCGTCCACCGGAATCGACAAGAGTACACAGAACACTAGGGCTGGTTGCTAACATACAAACACAGAGCACAGAACTGAGGGAAACAAAGGGTTTAAATACAATCAGGGGAAACGAGGCACAGGTGCAAATAATAATGGGGATCAAGGGAAAAAACACAAGGTCAAAAAGCACAATGGGGGCATCTAGTGACCAAAACCCGGAACAACCCTGGCCAAATCCTGACAGAATCCCCCCCCTAGGAACGGCTCCTGACGTTCCTACCAGCTCTCTCAGGGTGGAGGGCCCTGAACTGACGAATGAGGTCAGGGTCCAGGATGTCTTTGGCAGGAACCCAGGAGCGCTCCTCGGGACCGTAGCCTTCCCAGTCCACCAGATACTGCCAGGACCGCTGCACCCGGCGGGAATCCAGTATCCGATGGACGGTATAAGCCGGCTGGCCTCCAATGACACGAGGCGGAGGGGAGGTCTGTCTGCCGGGACAAGGGGAGAAAAAACAACAGGTTTTAACAATGAAATGTGAAATGTGGGATTAATCTTAAGGGATCTGGGTAAGTGTAGGCGATAAGAAACTGGGTTAACTCTCCTGGCAACCTTGAAGGGACCGATGTATTTTTGGGACAGCTTGCGAGACTCCACCCGTAGAGGTAAGTCTCTTGTGGAGAGCCAGACTCTCTGGCCGGGCGCAGGGTAGGCCCGGGACGGCGACGTCTGTTGGCTTGTTGTTGGTACCTCTGTGAGGAACGCATAAGATTAAGACGGGTCTTCCTCCACATAAGCCGACAGCGTCTGACGAACTTCAAGGCTGAAGGCACTCTGACTTCTGCCTCCTGGTCCGGGAACAATGGAGGAGCATAGCCAAACTGACACTCGTGCGGGGACATACCAGTGGAGGAGGAGCGCAAGGTGTTGTGCGCGTATTCGGCCCAAACAATAAAGGATGACCATGTGGACGGGTTGTCACGAGTCATACATCGGAGGGTGGTTTCCAGCTCTTGATTCATCCTCTCTGTTTGGCCGTTGGACTCCGGATGGTACCCTGAAGATAGACTGGCAGAAGCCCCCATAAGTTGGCAGAAGGCCTTCCAAAACCTTGAGGCGAACTGGGGACCTCTGTCAGAAACCATATCTTGAGGAATGCCGAAGACTCGGAACACATGATTAATTACCAACTCAGCCGTTTCCTTGGCAGAAGGTAACTTAGTCAGAGGGACGAACCTGGCCGCCTTTGAAAACCTGTCGATTATGACTAGGATAGTAGTATTGCCATGAGATGGAGGAAGTCCAGTAATAAAGTCCAATGAGATATGGGACCAGGGTCTGTGGGGAACAGGTAAAGGGTGAAGGAGTCCTTGAGGGCGGAGGTGAGAAGATTTGCCCTGGCAGCACACGGGGCAGGCATTGACGAAAGTGGCAACGTCTTCTCTTATGGTAGGCCACCAGAACTTACGCTGGATGAACTCCAAGGTGCGACCTACGCCCGGATGACAGGTGAGGCGAGAGGAGTGCCCCCACAGAAGGACCTGAGTCCTCACTGCCTTGGGGACAAACAACCGATTGGCAGGACCTCCTTTCGGGTCCGGTTCGCTAGCTTGAGCACGTCTCACGGTATCCTCAACTTGCCACGAGATCGGAGCCACAATCTTAGCAGCAGGAAGGACAGGCATGTCCGTGTCATCTCGAATGGCAGGAGCGTAGACTCGGGACAGGGCATCCGGTTTGAGATTCTTCGACCCGGGCCGATAGGTGAGGATAAACTGGAATCGATTGAAGAAAAGAGACCATCTAGCTTGTCTAGAGTTCAACCGCTTCGCCTGCTGGATATACTCCAGATTTTTGTGGTCCGTAAGCACTTGAAACGGGTGAGAAGCCCCCTCGAGCCAGTGTCTCCATTCCTTCAATGCCATCTTAACCGCTAGGAGTTCACGATCCCCACATCGTAGTTCCTCTCAGTCGGGGTAAGCCGGTGTGAGAAGAAAGCGCACGGATGAAGCTTCTTGTCTTCACCCCTCTGAGACAGGACAGCTCCAACACCAACCTCTGATGCTTCTACCTCCACCACAAATGGTTCATCCGTAGTCGGTAGTATCAGGATGGGAGCAGAGAGGACGCGCTGCTTGAGTCCTTGGAAGGCCGTCTCAGCTTCTCTTCCCCACAAAAACCTTGCATTGCCACCCTTGGTTAAAGCTGAGAGAGGGGCTGCCACCAAGCTGAAGTTCTTGATGAACTTGCGGTAAAAGTTTGTGAAGCCCAGGAAACACTGAACTTCCTTAACGGATTTGGGGGTGGGCCAATCCGCTACAGCCCCTACCTTCCTGGGGTCCATTTGGACTCGACCGGGTTCCACTACAAATCCCAGGAATTGTACTCGGGATGAATGGAATTCACATTTTTCCGGCATAACGTACAGATGGCTGTTTAGGAGGCGTTTGAGTACTTGTCTGACATGCTTAATGTGTTCTTGAAGGGAGCTCGAAAAGATGAGGATGTCATCCAAGTAAACGAACACAAATATGTTAAGCATATCCCTAAGCACATCGTTTATGAGCGCTTGGAACACCGCTGGGGCGTTGGTCAGGCCGAAGGGCATCACCAAGTATTCATAGTGACCAGTAGGCGTGTTGAAAGCGGTCTTCCACTCGTCACCAGGTCTGATCCGCACAAGATGGTATGCGTTCCGCAGGTCAAGCTTAGTGAAAACAACTGCTTCCTGGAGCAGCTCGAAGGCTGTGGCCATAAGGGGTAGCGGGTAACGGTTACGGACGGTTATGGCATTGAGTCCCCGGTAGTCGATGCAAGGATGTAATCCACCGTCTTTCTTGGCCACAAAGAAAAACCCTGCTCCCGCCGGGGAGGTGGATGGACGCATGAGGCCTGCTTCCAGAGCGTCCTTGATGTAGGTATCCATAGCAGCTCGTTCGGGTGGAGATAGGGAAAAGATCCGACCCCTGGGGGGCAAGTGCCCGGAAACAGGTCGATGGGGCAATCGTAAGATCTATGGGGTGGTAGCATGGTGGCCCTCTGTTTGCTAAACACCAGTTTGAGGTCATGGTAACACTCGGGAACTCGGGTCAGGTCGATGGATTCTAAAGACTCGGGAGTAGAACTCGGGGAATTCTGGAAAATACAAGTAGCTTGGCACATAGGACCCCACTGCTTGATAGTGCCCACAGACCAGTCGATGTGAGGGTTATGGCTGTGAAGCCAGGGGTATCCAAGGACGAGAGGGAACTCGGAACAGGAGATCAAATGAAAGTTCATCAATTCCTGGTGTTGTGAAACTGAAAGTCGCAAGGAGGTAGTGACATGAGTGACAAGTCCAGATCCCAAAGGGCTTCCATCCAATGTAGTAACCCTCATGGGGTCACTTAGAGGTTCAGAGGGAACGCCATTCTCCTTCGCCCAGACACAATCCATGAAGTTACCTGCGGCTCCAGAGTCTACCAAGGCTTGAAGGTGAAGCTTGTGGTTGTCCCAGGAGAGGGTGACTGGAATGAGCAGACGGGAGTTGGACGGATGGGAGGAGGTTATGTTTCCCGTTACAGTTCCCCCCGGTCTGTACGGGACAGAGCGTTTCCCTGGAGCCCAGGACACGTGGAACGGAAATGGCCCGGTTTGCCGCAATATAGACAGCGTCGCTCCCTCATCCGGCGGTCTCTCTCAGCCTGGGAGATGCGTCCAATCTGCATGGGTTCCGGTGGAGTCAGCGAGGATAAAGGTGGGGACTCGGAGCTGGGACTGATAGGGGCTAGAGGTCTACGGTTGAGTTCTCTCTCTCTCAGACGCTGGTCAATGCGTGAGGCCAACTTGATCAGGGACTCGAGATTGTCCGGTGGTTCCCGAGTGGCCAGTTCATCTTGGATAGTGTCGGAAAGGCCTTTCAGAAAGCACACCGTGAGCGCCTCGTTGTTCCAGCCACTCGCTGCTGCCACCGTGCGGAACTGGATGGCATAGTCCGTCACGCTGCGCCAACCTTGGTGGAGAGTCAGGAGCTGTTTGGCTGAGTCAGAACCACTGCTTGGGCCTTGAAACACTCATTTGAATTCCTCAGCAAAGGCAGAGTAGCTGGCACAGCAGGAACTATGGGCATCCCACACAGCAGTAGCCCAGGCCAGGGCTGTTTCCGACAGCAGGGTGATGATATAAGCGATCTTAGACCGGTCGGTGGGAAACGACGAGGGTTGTAACTCAAAGGAGAGAGAACATTGGGTGAGAAACCCTTTACAAGCACTTGGATCACCTGAGAACCGTTGGGGAGGTGGAAGACGAGGTTCAGCCAGGGGTTAACTGCCATGGGTACGTGAATCTGAGGTACTGGGACGGGAACTGTTGCCGGGGTAAGACGATCAGATATTTGCTTAATGGAAGTCAGCATCTCCGACAGAAGATGAGAATGTCTAGCCATTAAGGCCTCTTGCTGAACCAGGGCGGCTTTGTGGCGTTGGACAGTCTCCTGGTGGTGGGACAGCATGGCAAAAAGGTCCTGGGAACTGGCTGCCTCTGGGTTCATTTTTGGCTCTGTGTTTCTGTCAGGACCCGGTTACGAACCTGGGTCTCCGGAGTGAGAAACAGTCACTTAACCAACTGAGCCACGAATAGTCAGCAGAACCCAGAAGATGAGGCAGACACAGCAGTACTTAAGACGGTGTATTTAATAAAGTAAAAAAGAGAAGTCCTTCAATACAAAATGGCAAATTCAAAAGGTGGTAGGTATAGCACAAAAAAGCCTCAAGAGATACTCAAAAACAAAAACAGAATTCCACAAGAGCGTCCACCGGAATCGACAAGAGTACACAGAACACTAGGGCTGGGTGCTAACATACTAACACAGAGCACAGAACTGAGGGAAACAAAGGGTTTAAATACAATCAGGGAAAACGAGGCACAGGTGCAAATAATAATGGGGATCAAGGGAAAAAACATAAGGTCAAAAAGCACAATGGGGGCATCTAGTGACCAAAACCCGGAACAACCCTGGCCAAATCCTGACAGTAAACACTCCAGTATGGTTCTAAACCCCATCGTACTACTGGTGAAGGTGATAAATGACCTTCTAATGGTCTCAGACCAAGTCTCTGCATCTGTCCTCGTGCTCCTAGACCTTAGTGCTGCTTTTGACACCATTGATCACCCCATTCTTTTGAAGAGATTGGAGACCCAAATAGGTCAACACGGACAGGTTCTGGCCTGGATTAGATATTATCTGTCGGAAAGATATCAGTTTGCCTCTGTGAATGGTTTTTCCTCTGACAAATCAATGGTAAGTTTCGGTGTTCCTCTAAAGTTGAGTTTCAGGACCACTAATGTTTTCACCATATATTCTACCACTTGGTGATGTCATTCGGAAACACAATGTCAATTTTCACTGCTATGCAGACAACACACAGCTGTACATTTCGAAGAAACATGGTGAAGCCCCAAAATTGCCTACACTGAATGCCTGTATTTCAGAATTAAGGAAGAGGATGGCGGAAAATGTTTTAATTTAACATTTGGACAAAAACAGAGATGTTAGTCTCAAGAAACAAAAAGATCCGCTGTTTCATCTGATGGTTGTACAGTTGTGAAAGACATTGGCGTTACTCTTTACCCTGATCTCTCTTTTGACAAACATATCAAAAATATTTCAAGGGCAACTTTCTACCATCTTTGTAACATTGCAAAATGTTTGACACCATGCTCACCCCCGTTTTGACCTCCTCCTTTTGCGCAGCAACCTGGAAGTGGATGGCTGCAAATGTTCTACTTTTAAACTCGGACAAAACAGAAATGCTAGTTTGATGCTTGTTCTAGGTCCCAAGAAACAAAGAGATCTTCTGTTGAATCTGACAATTAATCTTGATGGTTGTACAGTTGTCTAAAATAAAACTCTAAAGGACCTCGGCGTTACTCTGGACCCTGATCTCTCTTTTGACAAATATTGTCACGTTCTGACCTTTATTTCCTTTGTTTTGTCATTATTTAGTATGGTCAGGGCGTGAGTTGGGTGGGCAGTCTGTTTGTTTGTTCTATATTTTGGGTATTTCTATGTTTCGGCCTTGTATGGTTCTCAATCAGAGGCAGGTGTCATTAGTTGTCTCTGATTGAGAATCATACTTAGGTAGCCTGGGTTTCACTGTGTGTTTGTGGGTGATTGTTCCAGTCTCTGTACCAGATAGGACTGTTTAGGGTTTTCACATTTCTTGTTTTATGTAGTCAGTTGTTCATGTGTACATTACGTATTAAAAAGAACCATGGACACTTACCATGCCGCATATTGGTCCTCTGATCCTTTTCGCCTCTCCTCTTCGGAAGACGAGGAGGAAATACCTGACAAATATATCAAGACTGTTTCAAGGGCAGCTTTTTTCCATCTACGTAACATTGCAAAAATCTGAAACTTTCTGTCCAAAAATGCAGAAAAATGAATCCATGCTTTTGTCATTTCTGGATTAGATCACTGCAATGCTTTACACTTCGGCTACCTTGATAAAGCACTAAATAAACTGCAGTTAGTGCTAAATATGGCTGCTAGACTCTTGACTAGAACCCCAAAATTAAATCATATTACTCATGCTAGCCTCTCTACACTGGCTTCCTGTCACAGCAAGGGCTGATTTAAAGGTTTTACTGCTAACCTACAAAACATTACATGGGCTTGCTCCTACTTATCTTTCTGATTTGGCCTTGCCGTACATACCTACACGTACGCTACGGTCAAAAGACTTAGGCCTCCTTACTGTAACTAGAATTTCTAAGCAAACAGCTGGAGGCAGGGCTTTCTCCTACAGAGCTAAATTTTTATGGAATGGTCTGCTCATCCATGTGAGAGACACAGACTCGGTCTTGACCTTCAAGTCCTTACTGAAGACTCATCTCTTCAGTAGGTCTTATGATAGAGTCTAGTTTGGCCCAGGAGCGCGAAAGTGAACGGCAAGGCACTGGAGTGACGAATCACCCGTGCTGTAGATGCCTGGCTGGCTCCCCTCTCTCCACTGGGATTATCTGCCTCGAACCACATTACAGGGGCTGAGTCACTGGCTTACTAGTGCTCTCCCATGCCATCCCTAGGAGGGGTGCGTCACATCGTGAAAGGCTTTTTTCGCTATACTTGACTGAAGTGGGTTGAGTCACTAACGTGATCTTCCTGTCCGGTTTTGCGCCCCCTCAGGCTTGTGTGGTGGAGGAGATCTTCATGGTCTATACTCCACCTTGTCTCAGGGTAGTAAGTTGGTGGTCTGTTGATATCCCTCTAGTGGTGTGGGGGCTGTGCTTTGGAAAAGTGGGTGGGGTTATATCCTACCTGGTTGGCCCTGTCCGGGGGTATCGTCGGACGGGGCCACAGTGTCCACCCCGACTCCCCGTCTCAGTCTCCAGTATCTATGCTGTGATAGTCTATGTGCCCGGGGGCTAGGGTCAGTCTGTCCTGGTGTAATTGGTGTAATTCTGCTGTCTTATCTGGTGTACTGTGTAATCTTAAGTATGCTCCCTTATTCTCTCTCTCTCTCTTTCCCTCTTTCTATCTCTTTCTATTTCTCTCTCGTTCTCTCTCTCCCTCCCCTCCCAGAGAACATGAGACCTCAGGACTACCTGGCCTGACTACAACTGGCTGTGCCCATCCTCAGTCCACCTGGACGTGCTGCTGAGACAGTTTCAACTGTTTTGCCTGCGGCTATGGAACCCTGACCAGTTCGCCAGACGTGCTACCTTGTTTTCGAATCCTCTCTCTCCTTTCCTCTGTCCCTCTCTACTGCACCTGCTACCTATGAATGATCTACTGCACCTCGACCTATGAATGATCTACTGCACCTCGACCTATGAATGATCTACTTTACCTCGACCTCTGAATGCTCGGCTATGAAAAGCCAACTGACATTTTCTCCTGAGGTGTTGACCTGTTGCACCCTTTAAAACCACTGTGATTATTATTTTACCCTGCTGGTCATTTTTGAATGTTTGAACATCTTGAAGAACGATGTATACTGAAACCGCCTAGCACACCGGTGTGTCAATCTAAGTAACATAATAAAACAAATCCCCATCAAAATACATCAGTTTAAGCCAGAGATATCAGAGCTAAATGGAGCTATAGCACTGTTTGTCACAAATCAAATCAAATGTATTGATATAGCCCTTCGTACATCAGCTGATATCTCAAAGTGCTGTACAGAAACCCAGCCTAAAACCCCAAACAGCAAGCAATGCAGGTGTAGAAGCACGGTGGCTAGGAAAAACTCCCTAGAAAGGCCAAAACCTAGGAAGAAACCTAGACAGGAACCAGGCTATGTGGGTTGGCCAGTCCTCTTCTGGCTGTGCCGGGTGGAGATTATAACAGAACATGGCCAAGATGTTCAAATGTTCATAAATGACCAGCATGGTCGAATAATAATAAGGCAGAACAGTTGAAACTGGAGCAGCAGCACGGCCAGGTGGACTGGGGACAGCAAGGAGTCATCATGTCAGGTAGTCCTGGGGCATGGTCACACCAGGACATATCCTGAAAATCAGTCTTCTCAGAAAATGTCTGTAGCATCCGAACGGTATAGACTACAAACTAACATGATCACTCTATAGAAAGGGTAGACTCACAAATACGACGTTCTCCGTTTTGCTCAACGACCCCAACAAGTGTCACCCCTCAGAGCCTGGTTACTCTCTAGGTATTTCTACTTGGTTGCTTCATTGTGTTTCTACATCTAAATTGCTTGCTCTGTGGGGTTTTAGGCCAGGTTCTGTACATTTTGACATCTGCTAATGTAAAAAGAGCTTTATGAATCAATTTGATTTGATTTTGATTATTGATGTCACTTGTTAAATCCACTTCAATCAGTGTACATGAAGGGGAAGAGAAAGGTTAAAGAGTGAGCTTTGAGACAATTGAGACATGGAATGTGTATGTGTGCCATTCCCGAGTTTAACCGATGCGAAATGGCTAGCTAGTTAGCGGTGGTGCGTGCTAATAGCGTTTCAATCGGTGACGTCACTCGCTTTGAGACCTTGAAGTATTGGTTCCCCTTGTTCTGCAAGGGCCACGGCTTTTGTGGGGCGATGGGTAACGATGCCTCGAGGGTGACTGTTGGTGTGTGCAGAGGGTCCCTGGTTGCGAGCCCGGGTAGGGGCGAGGGGACGGTCTACAACTATACTGTTACACGAAGGCAAGACAAAAGATGTAAGTGCCTTTGAACAGGGTATGGTAGTAGGTGCCAGACACACAGGTTTGTGTCAAGAACTGCAACGCTGCTGAATTATTCACACTCAACAGTTTCAGTGTGTATAAAGAATGATCCATGACCCAAAGGACATGCAGACAACTTGACACGACTGTGGGAAGGATTGGATTCAACATGGGCCCTGTGGGACGCTTTCAAAGCCTTGTAGAGTCCATGCCCTGTCGAACTGAGGCTATTCTGAGGGCAAAAATATTAAGAAGGTATGATGTCTGTCTACACTGTATCTATATTGTATCTATACTCTCTATACTGTATCTATACTATCTATCTATACTATATCAATGCAATCTGTACTGTATCTATACTATCTATCTATCTATACTATATTTATATACTGTATCTATACTATATATTTATACTGTATCAATTACATCTATACTGTGTATATAATATCTATACTATCTACCTACACCGTATCTATACCATCTATCCTATATATCTATACAATGCTGTCATCAAAGGGTGGCTATTTGAGGAATCTCAAATATAAAATATATTTGGATTTGTTTACCACTTTTTGTTTACTACATATGTGTTAATTTGGATGTCTTCACTATTATTCTACAATGTAGAAAATAGTAAAAATAAAGAAAACCCCTGGATTGAGTAGGTGTTCTAAAACTATATATATATATGGAACACAGGAGTGATGGTTGCTGATAATGGGCCTCTGTACACCTGTGTAGATATTCCATAAAAAAATCAGCCGTTTCCAGCTACAATAATCATTTACAACATGAACAATGTCTACACTGTATATTTGATCAATTTGGTGTTATTTAATTGATTTTTTGTTGTTTGCTTTCCTTTAAAAAACAAGGACATTTCTAATTGTCCCCAAACTTTTGAACGGTAGTGTAGTGTACGTTCCAATGGCACGTTGGGTTAGCTAATCCAAGATTTCATAATCCTAAAAGGATAATTGATCATTAGAAAACCCTTTTACAATTACGTTAGCACAGCTGAAAACTGTTGTTCTGATTAAGAAGCAATAAAACTGGCCTTCTTTAGACGAGTTGAGTATCTGGAGCATCAGCATTTGTGGGTTCAATTACAGGCTCAAAATGGCCAGAAACAAAAAAACTTTCTGAAACTCGTCAGTCTATTCTTGTTCTGAGAAATGAAGGCTATTCCAAGCGATTAATTGCAAAGACACTGAAGATCTCGTACAACGCTGTATACTACTCCCTGCACAGAACAGCTTTCCTTCAAAAACAAGTGACCCTAAACTTTTGAACGGTAGTGTATATACATATATATACATATATAAACAGTTGAAGTCGGAAATGTACATACACCTTAGCCAAATACATTTAAACTCAGTTTTTCACAATTCCTGACATTTAATCCTAGTAAAAATGTCCTGTTTTAGGTCAGTTAGGGTCACAATTTTATTTTAAGAACGCGAAATGAGATTTATTTCAGCTTGTATTTCTTTCATCACATTCCCAGTGGTTCAGAATTTTACATACACTCAATTAGTATTTAGTAGCATTGCCTTTAAATTGTTTGTCTTGGGTCAAACGTTTCGGGTAGCCTTCCACAAGCTTCCCACAATAACTTGGGTGAATTCTGGCCCATTCCTCCTGACAGAGGTGGTGTAACTGAGTCAGGTTTGTAGGCCTCCTTGCTCACACACGCTTTTTCAGTTCTGCCCACAATTGTTCTATGAGATTGAGGTCAGGGCTTTGTGATGGCCACTCCAATACCTGAACTTTGTTGTCCTTAAGCCATTTTGCCACAACATTGGGGTCATTGTCCATTTGGAAGACCCATTTGCAACCAAGCTTTAACATCATGACTGATGTCTTGAGATGTTGCTTCAATATATTCACATAATTGTCCTCCCTCATGATGCCATCTATTTTGTGAAGTGCACCGGTCCTCCTGCAGCAAAGCACTCCCACACATGATGCTGCCACCCCGTGCCTCCCGGTTGGGATGGTGTTCTTTGGCTTGCAAGCCTCCCCCTTTTTCTTCCAAACATGAAGATGGTCATTATGGCCAAACAGTTCTATTTTTGTTTCATCAGACCAGAAGACATTTCTCCAAAAAGTACGATCTTTGTCCCCATGTGCAGTTGCAAACCGTAGTCTGGCTTTTTTATTGCGGTTTTGGAGCAGTGGCTTCTTCCTTGCTGAATGGCCTTTCAGGTCATGTCGATATAGGACTCATTTACTGTGGATATAGATACTTATATAGATATAGATACTCCAGCATCTTCACAAGGTCCTTTACTGTTGTTCTGGGATTGATTTGCACATTTAGTACCAAAGTACTTCATCTCTAGGAGACAGAACGCATCGCTTTCCTAAGCGGTATGAAGGCTGCATGGTCCCATGGTGTTTATACTTAAGTACTACTGTTTGTACAGATGAACATGGTACCTTCAGGCATTTGGAAATTTTCCAAGCTGTTTAAAGGCACGGTCAACTTAGTGTATGTAAACTTCTGACCCACTGGAATTGTGATACAGTGAATTATAAGTGAAATAATCTGTCTGTAAACAATTGTTGGAAAAATTACTTGTGTCATGCACAAAGTAGATGTCCAAACCGACTTGCCAAAACTATAGTTTGTTAACAAGAAGTGTGTGGGGTGGTTGAAAAACAAGTTTTAATGACTCCAACCTAAGTGTATGTAAACTTCCGACTTCAACTGTAGGTCACCCAGAAAATATACCTCTCTGTTGATATCACATACATGACTTTTATCACTTGGTGGTCTATATCAACTTCCCTCAAGGCTTTAGGTTAGACTGATGAACCTGTAGCTATATTATTTCCACATCGTCTGACATGAGATCGTCCCTCAACATAACAGGAATATGACTCTGGACATACATGGCAACACCTCCCCTATTTGCATTTCTATCTTTCCTATATTTTATATAACCATTTATAAACTGGGTGGTTTGAGCCCTGAATGCTGATTGGCTGACCGCCATGGTATATCGAACCTTATACCACGGGTATGACCCCAATTTTTTTTTTAACTGCTCTAATTACATTGGTAACCAGTTTATAATAGCAATAAGGCACCTCGGAGATTTGTGGTATATGGCCAATATACCACGGCTAAGGGCTGTATCCAGGCACTCCGCGTTGCATCGTGCATAAGAACAGCCCTTGACTGAGGTATATTGGCCATTATTATTATTATGGTTTGAGCCCTGAATGCTGATTGGCTGACAGCCATATACCACACTCCCTCAGGCCTTATTGCTTAAGTATAGCTACTACTGCATCATCAAATGAATTATGTTTCAGAGATGTCCAGAATATTCATGTTTTATGATGTTAGTTAGTTGTCAATTTCATTAACCTTGTTTCTCAGGCTACGTGTTAATATGGGCAATTTTTGTTGTTCTTTTCTGGTTTGCTTGTTTGTTTTTAGTGCTATTCTGAGAGGCTAATCCAAGGTAGACATGTCCGTGACATTTACATTTGAGTCAATGGTACTGAGTGGGGCTGCCAAACAGTGGGCTTCTTCATAAGGCAGATAGTTTCAGTGCAAACAGTGGAATTAAATTCTATGTCCGTGTGATTATTGCAGATAATACCCTCGGTGCTAACAGCTGAAGGAACATAGATGAGGTTACTTACATTCACACCACTTCTTTTTCTCTGGGATATAATACGATTTACATGTCCTCTGTTGTCTTATTATGACAAGGACTTCTGGTGTGCTACCAAACCCAAACGGTCCGTCACTAAAGCAGTTCGTTATGTTGATCGACGTAATCCTGGAACCCCTGCGGTTGGGGTGAATACCATCTCTTTAAAAGAGCGTTGGTTGCTCCCACAGCAAGACAGAATTGTCACAAAAGGGGACAATCCTGTCTTTGCAGAGTTTCTTCAGGAACTTGTTTAGCCCAGCGAGGTGGCTGTGATGTTCCCGAACCCCTTCTCTAGCACGGCAGGGGTCTAGAGATGACTGTTCTCTTCACTGTGCAAACAAGGGTGTTCAAGAGAATGTTGTAGTCCTTATTCAGTTCCTCAGATTGCCAAAGCGAATGTTGTTTAATCCAACGTGAGTGACAATGGTGACAATATTAGAGTAGTTGGCTAGAACTGTGGGCAGGAGGGAGTTGATGTCTCGGACACGGGCACCTAGGTAACAGTGGACCTTGGTTGGCCCACAGGCCGCAGGCAGGCCAAAATCTCTCACCATCAAGCTGCCCACGACAATGGTGGTCGTGATGGAATCCTCTGGGAAAGGAAGAGGGGGAACAGAACAGGCCTGCCTTGGGCAGTGACTCCCCGCATATTTAACAGTAGCAGCGGATGGCATCGGAATCCTCAGCGAGATGAAGGGGGGCCCAAGACCATGTTTCCTTTGGTCGGGCGTCCAGCTGAGCAGTAGTGGGTGCCCATGGACGGCTGCTGTCTGTTGGTGTACTCACAGGATCAGATCTGACTCCCGGGAACAATATGTCAGGAATCCGGAACACAAACTTGCGGGTCCCCCGCTGAAGAAGCTAACCGCATCGCGGAATCCTTAGCTATCAAAACTTCTAATGTTTAAAGAGGTTGTTGTTGTTGACATGATCAAAAACGATTTAATGAAAGATATTTAATAGAAAACAACAGACTGAGTGTAGACAGTACCATGATACAGTATAGACACAGTATAGATAGTATAGATACAGTATAGAGATATGCTATAGATAGTATAGATAAAGTAAAAATACAGTAGATACAGTGTAGATAGTATAGATGCAGTATACATAGTATAGATAGAGTATAGATAAATAGTGTAGAAACAGCATAGATAGTATATATACAGCATATATATATAGTGTAGATACAGTATAGCTAGTATATTTACAGAATAGATAGTATAAACAAAGTATAGACAGATAGTATAGATCAATTAAAAATGCAGTATAGATACAGTATAGATAGTATGGATACAGTACATATATAGTATAGGTACAGTAAAGATAGATAGCATAGATACAGTATAGAGAGATAGTATAGATACAGTTCATATAGTAAAGATACAGTACATATATATATATAGTATAGATACAGTAAAGATAGATAGCATAGATACAGTATAGAGAGATAGTATAGATACAGTAAAGATAGATAGCATACATACAGTATAGAGAGATAGTATAGATACAGTAAAGATAGATAGCATAGATACAGTATAGAGAGATAGTATAGGTACAATATAGATAAATAGTATAGATACTTTACAGACAGTATAGATACAGTAGATATAGTACTAATACAGTATATTTAGTATTGATACAGTATAGACAGATATTATATACACAGTATGTATAGATACTGTATAGCTAGTATATATATATATACAGTATAGATACATAGTGAAGATACAGTATAGCTAGACAATGTTGATACAGTATAGCTAGTATAAATCCAGTATAGATAGTACAGATACAGTATAGAGATATGGTATAGATAGCATAGATACAGTATAGACACAGTATAGATAAAGTAAAAATAAAGTATATATACAGTATAGACAGATAATATAGATACAGTATAGATATACAGTATATATAGTGTGGCTAGTATATATATACAGTATAGACAGATAATATAGATACAGTATAGATAGTATAGATACAGTATAGATATCATGATACAGTATAGATGGATAGTGTAGATACATTATAGATAGTATATATACAGTATATAGATATGGTATAGATAGTATAGACACAGTATAGATATATAGTATAGATAAAGTAAAACTAAAGTATAGGTACAGTATATATAGATAGTATAGACACAGTATATATATAGTGTAGATACAGAATAGACAGATAGTATAGATACAGCATAGCTAGTTTATATACAGTATAGATAGATAGTATAGATACAGTGTAGCTAGTATAGATACAGTTCAGAATAGCTAGTATATATACAGTATAGATAGATAGTATATATACAGTATAGATAAATAGTGTATATACACTACAGATAGTATAGAGACCATAAAGATAGATAGTATAGATACAGTATAGATAGATATTATAGATACAGCATAGATAGATAGTATAGATACAGTAGATATAGTACTGATGTAGTATAGATAGATACAGTATAGATATATAGTATAGATATAGTATAGATACAGTACATATAGATATCATAGCTATGAGATAGATAGATAGATAGATAGATAGATAGATAGATAGATAGATAGATAGATAGATAGATAGATAGATAGATAGATAGATAGATAGATAGATAGATAATATATATTGTATTGATACAGTATTGATACAGTATAGATGCAGTATAGATAGATAGCATAGATACAGTGTATATAGATAGTTTATATACAGTACAGGTAGATCATATAGATACTGTGTACATTGATAGTGGGTTACATTGAAACTATACAGATATAGACATTAGGTGTTTGATGATGTCTGCTTTGTCCTAGAAGACGATACATGTGTTTGCATGTTTGCATGTTTGCATGTTTGCGTGTGTGTGTGTGTGTGTGTGTGTGTGTAAGTGCAAAAGCAGGTTCACTGTGCTGGCTGAATATTCACATCAGGAAGAGTTGGAGAGAAAAAAAAAACATAACTCAAAGACAGCTCTACTAAAGTTCTACTTTTATCAAAATGCAAGTGTCTAAAGCAGCATGCTCTCCGCCCCATCGCAACGTGAGTAGAACTGCAACAAATTTGATTTAAAACTGCAACAAATTTGATTTAAAACTGCAACATCTTCTCTACGCCACATAGAAACGTGTAGAATCGCAGGAAATTAACCCTAAATCGTAAATATTTTTTATCTTCACGGTCAAGAGGTCGTTGAAATGTTTTCATTGGATGAGGGTATGCAGACTCACAAGCCACTGCAGTCCCTCGTGATGAGTTCCGATTTGTTTTGTGGCCCCGCCCCCTCTCAAAGTTGCCCATCCCTGATCTAGTGTTACTCATTCATAAAGAAACAATATGATTTATTTGGTGAGGTAACCAAATGAGCTGGTCGGCAGTAACAAGGAGAGGAGTCCAGATGAAGGGATGGTCAGATAGAGGTCGACCCGTGTCTGAGCATCTGCCCCTTTGACCTCTCACTGGCCACGCGCCATTTTGGATTGTGGTATAATATATATATATTTTTGTATACCGTTTTTGTTGTTGTTGTTCTGCAAGTTGTCGTCAAGTCCGTCACCTCGCTCGTGGTAATGGCTGGAGCAGAATAGGGTGGAATGGTATCAAATACATCAAACGCACAGTTTCCATGGTTTCCAATGTGTTTGATGCCATTCCATTCGCTCTGTTCCGGCCAATATTATGAGCCCCTCAACAGCCTCCTGTGGTAACAAGCAACGTAGTTTAAATATCAACAGAGTTGCCATAGCAGCTGCAGCTTTTAACAATTGATAACACTTGATTTACACCATCGTCAATATTCGGTCTGGTTTGCTGATACGCGCAGCAGAGAGAGGCTGAAAGACAAGACCCACGGACCCACAACTCCATCCCTTATTCAGTCATGTGTCAACAGAGGTCGTCAACTGTAGCTAACCACCATACACCGTAGGCCTACTAAAATATCTACACAGTTCTCTAGTCAACCAGCCATATATCATGATTTAGAAGATTATGACTATCATATTAGGAAAATATCAAATCAAATTTTATTTGTCACATACACATGGTTAGCAGATGTTAATGCGAGTGTAGCGAAATGCTTGTGCTTCTAGTTCCGACAATGCAGTAATAACCAACAAGTAATCTAACTAACAATTCCAAAACTACTGTCTTATACACACAAGTGTAAGGGGATAAAGAATATGTACATAAAGATATATGAATGAGTGATGGTACAGAGCAGCATAGGCAAGATACAGTAGATGGTATCGAGTACAGTATATACATATGAGATGAGTATGTAAACAAAGTGGCATAGTTAAAGTGGCTAGTGATACATGTATTACATAAAGATGCAGTAGATGATATAGAGTACAGTATATACGTATACATATGAGATGAATAATGTAGGGTATGTAAACATTATATTAGGTAGCATTGTTTAAAGTGGCTAGTGATATATTTTACATCATTTCCCACTAATTCCCATTATTAAAGAGGTTGGAGTTGAGTCAGTGTGTTGGCAGCAGCCACTCAATGTTAGTGGTGGCTGTTTAACAGTCTGATGGCCTTGAGATAGAAACTGTTTTTCAGTCTCTTGGTCCCAGCTTTGATGCACCTGTACTGACCTCGCCTTCTGGATGATAGCGGGGTGAACAGGCAGTGGCTCGGGTGGTTGTTGTCCTTGATGAACTTTATGGCCTTCCTGTAACATTGGGTGGTGTAGGTGTCCTGGAGGGCAGGTAGTTTGCCCCCGGTGATGCGTTGTGCAGACCTCACTACCCTCTGGAGAGCCTTACGGTTGTGGGCGGAGCAGTTGCAGTACAAGGCGGTGATACAGCCCGCCAGGATGCTCTCGATTGTGCATCTGTAGAAGTTTGTGAGTGCTTTTGGTGACAAGCCGAATTTCTTCATCCTCCTGAGGTTGAAGAGGCGCTGCTGCGCCTTCTTCACGATGCTGTCTGTGTGGGTGGACCAATTCAGTTTGTCTGTGATGTGTATGCCGAGGAACTTAAAACTTACTACCCTCTCCACTACTGTTCCATCGATGTGGATAGGGGGTGTTCCCTCTGCTGTTTCCTGAAGTCCACAATCATCTCCATAGTTTTGTTGACGTTGAGTGTGAGGTTATTTTCCTGACCCCACACTCAGAGGGCCCTCACCTCCTCCCTGTAGGCCGTCTCGTCGTTGTTGGTAATCAAGCCTACCACTGTTGTGTCGTCCGCAAACTTGACGATTGAGTTGGAGGCGTGCGTGGCCACGCAGTCGTGGGTGAACAGGGAGTACAGGAGAGGGTTCAGAACGCACCCTTGTGGGGCCCCAGTGTTGAGGATCAGCGGGGTGGAGATGTTGTTCCCTACCCTCACCACCTGGGGGCCGCCCGTCAGGAAGTCCAGTAACCAGTTGCACAGGGCGATGACGAGCTTGGAGGGTACTATGGTGTTAAATGCCGTGCTGTAGTCGATGAACAGCATTCTCACATAGGTATTCCTCTTGTCCAGATGGGTTAGGGCAGTGTGCAGGGTAGCCTAGTGGTTAGAGCGTTGGACTAGCAACCGGAAGGTTGTGAGTTCAAACCCCCGAGCCGACAAGGTACAAATCTGTCGTTCTGCCCCTGAACAGGCAGTTAACCCACTGTTCCCAGGCCGTCATTGAAAATAAGAATGTGTTCTTAACTGACTTGCCTGGTTAAATAAAAAAATAAAAAAAAGGTAAAAATTAATTTGTAAGTCGCTCTGGATAAGAGCGTCTGCTAAATGACGTAAATGTAAAATGTAAATGCAGTGTGGTTGCGATTGCATCGTCTGTGGACCTATTTGGGCGGTAAGCAAATTGGAGTGGGTCTAGGGTGTCAGGTAGGATGGAGGTGATATTGTCCTTGACTAGTCTCTCAAAGCACTTCATGATGACGGAAGTGAGTGCTACGAGGCGATAGTCGTTTAGCTCAGTTACCTTAGCTTTCTTTGGAACAGGAACAATGGTGGCCTTGAAGCATGTGGGAACAGCAGACTGGGATAGGGATTGATTGAATATGTCCGTGAACACACCAGCCACCTGGTCTGCGCATGCTCTGAGGGCGCGGCTGGGGATGCCATCTGGGCCTGCAGCCTTGCGAGGGTTAACACGTTTAAATGTTTTACTCACCTTGGCTGCAGTGAAGGAGAGTCTGCATGTTTTGGTTGCAGGCCGTGTCAGTGGCACTGTATTGTCCTCAAAGCGGGCAAATAAGTTATTTAGTCTGCCTGGGAGCAAGACATCCTGGTCCGTGACGGGGCTGGTTTTCTTTTTGTAATCCGTGATTGACTGTAGACCCTGCCACATACCTCTTGTGTCTGAGCCGTTGAATTGCGATTCTACTTTGTCTCTATACTGACGCTTAGCTTGTTTGATTGCCTTGCGGAGGGAATAGCTACACTGTTTGTATTCGGTCATGTTTCCGGTCACCTTGCCCTGATTAAAAGCAGTGGTTCGCGCTTTCAGTTTCACGCGAATGCTGCCATCAATCCACGGTTTCTGGTTTGGGAATGTTTTAATCATTGCTATGGGAACGACATCTTCAACGCACGTTCTAATGAACTCGCACACCGAATCAGTGTATTCGTCAATGTTGAGGTCTGACGCAATACGAAACATATCCCAGTCCACATGATGGAAGCAGTCTTGGAGTGTGGAATCAGATTGGTCGGACCAGCATTGGACAGACCTCAGCGTGGGAGCTTCTTGTTTTAGTTTCTGTCTGTAGGCAGGGGTCAACAAAATTTAAGCTTTTCTTTACAGGAGGGCGGGGCAGGGCCTTATATGCGTTGCGGAAGTTAGAATAGCAATGATCCAAGGTTTTGCCAGCCCTGGTTGCGCAATCGATATGCTGATACAATTGAGGGAGTCTTGTTTTCAGATTAGCCTTGTTAAAATCCCCAGCTACAATGAATGCAGCCTCAGGATGTATGGATTTCAGTTTGCAAAGAGTGAAATAAAGTTCGTTCAGAGCCATCGATGTGTCTGCTTGGGGGGGAATATATACGGCTGTAATTATAATCGAAGAGAATTCCCTTGGTAGATAATGCGGTCGACATTTGATTGTGAGGAATTCTAAATCAGGTGAACAGAAGGACTTGAGTTCCTGTATGTTTTTGTGACCACACCACGTCTCGTTAGCCATGAGGCATTCGCCCCCGCCCCTCTTCTTACCAGAAAGATGTTTGTTTCTGTCAGCGCGATGCGTGGAGAAACCAGCTGGCTGCACCGACTCCGATAGCGTCTCTCCAGTGAGCCATGTTTCCATGAAGCAAAGAACGTTACAGTCTCTGATGTCCCTCTGGAATGCTACCCTTGCTCGGATTTCATCAACCTTGTTGTCAAGAGACTGGACATTGGCGAGAAGTATACTAGGGAGTGGTGCACGATGTGCCCGTCTCCGGAGTCTGACCAGAAGACCGTTTCATTTCCCTCTTTTACGAAGTCGTTTTTTGAGTCGCCGGCTGGGATCCATTCGGTTGTCCTGGGTGAAAGGCAGAACACAGGATCCACTTTGCGAAAGTCATATTCTTGGTCGTACTGATGGTGAGTTGACGCTGCTCTTATATTCAGTAGTTTTTCTCGACTGTATGTAATGAAACCTAAGATGACCTGGGGTGCTAATGTAAGAAAATACACGTAAAAAAAACAAAAAACTGCATAGTTTCCTAGGAACGCGAAGCGAGCCGGCCATCTCTGTCGGCGCCGGAAGTCGTTTAGGATCATTGAAGATAAATCACAGCTGTTAGCCTCCTTGAAGCTACGACCCTGCCAGTGCTCAACCTTAACATGTGATGACCATACAACAAAACAGATGACAAGGAATGGCATTTACTGTAATGGGTGGTCAAAAAAATATATATCTGAAAGGGATACCTCTAGCAGTTTGAAGGAAGTTGCTAGCTAGCGCTAACGCCATTGCTAAGCTAACGCTAGTTAGCATTGGCTCCCGAAACTAACTCTAACTTCCTTCATACTGTACACAGCAACATAAAAGTGGTATCTATAAATTAATCTGACTCTGGGGAAGTCCTAATTTCCTCAAATCCTGAAGGATCTCCAGGGTTACTTGAGGATCTCCCAGGTTACTTGAGGATCTCCAGGGTTACTTGAGGATCTCCAGGGTTACTTGAGGATCTCCAGGGTTACTTGAGGATCTCCAGGCTTACTTGAGGATCTCCAGGGTTACTTGAGGATCTCCAGGGTTACTTGAGGAACTCCATGTCACGTTCTGATCTTTATTTCCTTTGTTTTGTCTTTATTTAGTATGGTCAGGGCGTGAGTTGAGGTGGGCAGTCTATGTTTGTGTTTCTATGTTTTTTCTATTTCTGTGTTTGGCCTGATATGGTTCTCAATCAGAGGCAGCTGTTTATCGTTGTCTCTGATTGAGAAACATATTTAGGTAGCCTGGGTTTCACTGTTGGTTTGTGGGTGTTTGTTTCCTGTGTCATTGTTTGTGCCATACGGGACTGTTTTGTTTATATTCACTTTGTTATTTTGTATTCTGTCGTGTTCAGTTTATACTATTAAAACATGGACACTTACAACGCTGCATTTTGGTCCGATCCCTGTTACTCCTCTTCAGACGAAGGGGAAATCTTTCGTTACACTCCAGGGTTACTTGGGGAATTCCAGGGTTACTTGAGGATCTCCAAGGTTTTTGAGGATCTCCAGGGTTACTTGGGGAACTCCAGGGTTACTTGAAGAACTCCAGGGATTACTTGAGGAACTCCAGGGTTACCTGGGGACCTCCAGGGTTCTTGAGGAACTCCAGGGTTACTTGAGGATCTCCAGGGTTCTTGAGGAACTCCACGGTTACTTGGGGAACTCCAGGGTTCTTGAGGATCTCCAGGGTTACTTGAGGAACTCCAGGGTTACTTGGGGAACTCCAGGGTTACTTGAGGAACTCCAGGGTTACTTGAGGAACTCCAGGGTTACTTGAGGAACTCCAGGGTTACTTGGGGAACTCCAGGGTTACTTGGGGAACTCAAGGGTTACTTGGGGAACTCCAGGGTTACTTGAGGACCTCCAGGGTTCTTGAGGAACTCCAGGGTTACTTGGGGAATTCCAGGGTTCTTGAGGAACTCCAGGGTTACTTGGGAACTCCAGGGTTACTTGAGGAACTCCAGGGTTACTTGAGGACCTCCAGGGTTCTTGAGGAACTCCAGGGTTACTTGAGGACCTCCAGGGTTCTTGAGGAACTCCAGGGTTACTTGGGGAATTCCAGGGTTCTTGAGGAACTCCAGGGTTACTTGGGGACCTCCAGGGTTCTTGAGGATCTCCAGGGTTACTTGGGGACCTCCAGGGTTCTTGAGGAACTCCAGGGTTACTTGGGGAACTCCAGGGTTACTTGAGGAACTCCAGGGTTACTTGGGGAACTCCAGGGTTACTTGAGGAACTCCAGGTTTACTTGAGGACCTCCAGGGTTCTTGAGGAACTCCAGGGTTACTTGGGGAATTCCAGGGGTTACTTGAGGATCTCCAGATTTACTTGGGGAACTCGAGGGTTACTTGAGGATCTCCAGGGTTACTTGAGGATCTCCAGGGTTCTTGAGGAACTCCAGGGTTACTTGGGGAACTCCAGGGTACTTGAGGATCTCCAGGGTTACTTGGGGAACTCCAGGGTTACTTGAGGATCTCCAGGGTACTTGAGGATCTCCAGGGTTACTTGAGGAACTCCAGGGTTACTTGGGGAACTCCAGGGTACTTGAGGATCTCCAGGGTTACTTGAGGAACTCCAGGGTTACTTGGGGAACTCCAGGGTACTTGGGGAACTCGAGGGTTACTTGAGGATCTCCAGGGTTACTTGAGGATCTCCAGGGTTCTTGAGGAACTCCAGGGTTACTTGGGGAACTCCAGGGTACTTGAGGATCTCCAGGGTTACTTGGGGAACTCCAGGGTTACTTGAGGAACTCCAGGGTACTTGGGGAACTCCAGGGTTCTTGAGGAACTCCAGGGTACTTGGGGATCTCCAGGGTTACTTGAGGAACTCCAGGGTACTTGGGGAACTCCAGGGTTCTTGAGGAACTCCAGGGTTACTTGGGGATCTCCAGGGTTACTTGAGGAACTCCAGGGTACTTGGGGAACTCCAGGGTTACTTGGGGATCTCCAGGGTTACTTGAAGAACTCCAGGGTTCTTGGGGAACTCCAGGGTTCTTGAGGAACTCCAGGGTACTTGGGGAACTCCAGGGTTCTTGAGGAACTCCAGGGTTACTTGGGGAACTCCAGGGTACTTGAGGATCTCCAGGGTTACTTGAGGAACTCCAGGGTTACTTGGGGAACTCCAGGGTACTTGGGGAACTCCAGGGTACTTGGGGAACTCCAGGGTTACTTGAGGATCTCCAGGGTTCTTGAGGAACTCCAGGGTTACTTGGGGAACTCCAGGGTACTTGAGGATCTCCAGGGTTACTTGAGGAACTCCAGGGTTACTTGGGGAACTCCAGGGTACTTGGGGAACTCGAGGGTTACTTGAGGATCTCCAGGGTTACTTGAGGATCTCCAGGGTACTTGAGGATCTCCAGGGTTACTTGGGGAACTCCAGGGTTACTTGAGGAACTCCAGGGTACTTGGGGAACTCCAGGGTTACTTGAGGAACTCCAGGGTTCTTGGGGAACTCCAGGGTACTTGGGGAACTCCAGGGTTCTTGAGGAACTCCAGGGTACTTGGGGATCTCCAGGGTTACTTGAGGAACTCCAGGGTACTTGGGGAACTCCAGGGTTCTTGAGGAACTCCAGGGTTACTTGGGGATCTCCAGGGTTACTTGAGGAACTCCAGGGTACTTGGGGAACTCCAGGGTTACTTGGGGATCTCCAGGGTTACTTGAGGAACTCCAGGGTTCTTGGGGAACTCCAGGGTTCTTGAGGAACTCCAGGGTACTTGGGGAACTCCAGGGTTCTTGAGGAACTCCAGGGGTTACTTGAGGATCTCCAGGGTTCTTTAGTCACCACTAATTCTAAGAGTGTATTTTTGTCCAGAGATAAGGCTCTGGTCAAAAGTAGTGCACTAGAAAGGGAAAAGGGTGCCATTTGGGATGTAAATAAAGACTAATCTCACCCATTTTTTTCGTATACATTGTATAAGTCCCAAATAGCACCCCATGAATTAAAAAAAGAAAATCACTATATAGCCCTATGGACCAATGTCAAAAGTAGTGCACTATATAGGGAATATGGTGCTATTTGGGATGCAAACCTTGTATGCCTGCCTTTTACAGGTTGTGTCAACAAGTGAATACGTGTCTCATCATATACAGTGGGGAGAACAAGTATTTGATACACTGCCGATTTTGCAGGTTTCCCCACTTACAAAGCATGTAGAGGTCTGTAATTTTTTATCATAGGTACACTTCAACTGTGAGAGACTGAATCTAAAACAAAAATCCAGAAAATCACATTGTATGATTTTTAAGAAATTAATTAGCATTTTATTGTATTGATATAACCAGTAGAGGGTGCTAGCACTGACGGCATCCACGTGTTCCTATGGAAACCCCAATGGCACATGATGCCGGGAATGTATTTTCATTTGAAGGGTGTCATATTGCTGAATGGGGCTGAACGGCACCAAAACAAATCGCTAAAGATTACAGTGAATGCGGTTGTAACTAGCAAAGGATCATGGTTGATGTAGTCATTTTTTTAAATCCTGCCTGAGAGACTCAACCTGGAGCCTGCTCGTAGCCTGCCGGCCCGTGATTGGTCTGTGTCAGAGCGTGGTCCTGTGTGATGACAAATGTAGTAGTCAGAAAGGATCACTATTTAATTGAACATCTCCATTTGTAGCGAACGTTTAAATAATTCACTGTGAGGATCGAACTTGATCATAATAATCGGCTGTCTAAACATTTTTTGGGACCTGGACGAGGTTGCTACGTATTAGCAGACCAACAGAGATTGTGACTTCATGCTCCAGACCGGACACTGGCGGCCTGGTAGCTACAAACAAAACAGTAAAAGGCAAAACATATATTCACTGACACAAATTAGTGGAATGTTTTTCCCTGAAGCATATTATTTAAGCTTACCCATGATGTTGCACAATGATTTAAATCAATAAAAATCATCATTTTAGTTAAAGTTTGATATCATTGGGCTAGAAGTTAAAGGTAAAAAAAAAAGAAATTACAAATCTGAACTACTCACTTCGTGCAAATGCGTGTGAATGAGGTTTCTTTTCATATGATATGAAATATTTTCAGCCTACGTTTAATTTCAGGGAGTGAAGGGTTTTAATAAATAAAACACAACATAAAACAGCACACGAACAACGCACAGACTTAACACTGGAACAGAAACAATAACGATTGGGGAAGGAACCAAAGGGAGTGACATGCATAGGGAAGGTAATCAGGGAAGGTGAGATGGAGTCCAGGTGGCACATAATGATGGTAACAGGTGTGCGTCAAAACGAGAGGTCCGGAGAGGGAGCACACCTGACAACCACTGAAGTTTTGCTCCACTGCTTTGATTGGTGTAACTTTAGCTAGAATCCACAAGTGTTTATCCAGATAATGCAGTGGAACGTACAGTTAGTTACATGTCATTTGTGGCGCGCATTGATCTCGAGCATATTTATGGTAGCCTATCATTTCACTTCCCCTTTGAGCACAGGCTGACTTGGCTTTGCTGTACCGCAGCCTTACCTACCAGCAGCCTTACCTACCAAAGTTTACATCGTGTCCATTATTATGTAGAAAAACACAGATCAGCCCTTTCCACAGTTATCCATATTACCAGAGCTCCATCTTATTCTTTCTAACTATTTCTATGGTGGTTTCGCAGCTTCAATTTATGGAACATGACCAAAACTTTGCAGATAACAACAGATCGCAAAGATAGGCCAGTGATTTCCATCCGTGGCAAAGTATTTTAAAAATCATAGTGAGAAAGAACGTTGAGGAAATGAGATCTCACCATTTAATTTCTGTCATATTACTATGAATCCCACAGGACCATGTTATTAAGAGAGATATTTATACATTTTCATACATTTTCATAGTGTCTTTCTCTACTGTCATTCCTTTTCATATGAATGTGTTTTTTCACCCCCATGGAGATTGGAATTGTAAATTGACACGAGATTCAGTTTACTCCACAGAACCCCTCTTGACTGACAGACTGGAGACTATTTACTTATACTAGATTGACATTCATTTGCAGCTGGTCAATGGGGTTTAAACAGGGGAGGAGTTATTTACTCTAATGGGGTTTGAACAGGGGAGGAGTTATTTACTCTAATGGGGTTTGAACAGGGGAGGAGTTATTTACTCTAATGGGGTTTAAACAGGGGAGGCGTTATTTACTCTAATGGGGTTTAAACAGGGGAGGAGTTATTTACTCTAATGGGGTTTAAACAGGGGAGGAGTTATTTACTCTAATGGGGTTTAAACAGGGGAGGAGTTATTTACTCTAATGGGGTTTAAACAGGGGAGGAGTTATTTACTCTAATGGGGTTTGAACAGGGGAGGAGTTATTTACTCTAATGGGGTTTGGGAGGAGTTATTTACTCTAATGGGGTTTAAACAGGGGAGGAGTTATTTACTCTAATGGGGTTTAAACAGGGGAGGAGTTAACTAATGGGGTTTAAACAGGGGAGGAGTTATTTACTCTAATGGGGTTTGAACAGGGGAGGAGTTATTTACTCTAATGGGGTTTAAACAGGGGAGGAGTTATTTACTCTAATGGGGTTTGAACAGGGGAGGCGTTATTTACTCTAATGGGGTTTAATTAGGGGAGGAGTTATTTACGTCTCTTGGCCACAAAACCAATTGCATCTGGTTTGTTTGGGTAGTGAGTCACTGTTGCCAAAATGGCTAAATTGGATTTTCAAGCCTGTCATCTCAAAATTACCTCAGCAATCGGGGCTTTCAAGTTATGGAGTTTTTGTTGTTGTTGTTTGTTATTGTAAATGACGAGCTAGCTAAACGGTGCATGTGGAGGATGCGTACAAGGTCATGTGGATGGAGAAGGAAATGCATTGCTTTACAAGGGTGTACCCTTTCCATGCATACTAAATACTTACACATTTGGTGACTTGACCTACATTACATACTCTACGACTACAGTATCATTTGAAAGCTACAGGCCTGTGTCTTTTTTGGGAATCAAACTCAAATCTTACTGCTGACAATGACATAAGAATCCCCCACACTTCCACCTATAAAGGCCATAAATCATGAGCTATGGATATGCCACTTTCTATTTTCGGACCCCAAACTCACCAGGCCCTGTACTGGGCCCAAAACAACCTCTCAGAGTTATCTTATTTACCTCATGATGATGTCACAATGGCTGGACAAAACTCCAATCCACCAAAACAGGCTGTTATTGCAGGCAGGCAGTCTATTCAAACCGCTCTTACACCAAAAAAAGGCATTACTAAAAAACCAACTTCCCCCCCCCTAAAAAAACAACTTCCCCCCCTAAAAACCAACTTCTCCCCCCTATAAACCAACTTCTCATTTACAAAACAGATTATGTGACATCGATATGAGTCAGAAACGTTTATTCCAGTGTCAACACGGACAACAACGTGCAAATAGGGAACTTTTGATCATAATGTCAGTCTGGTCCAAAACAGAGTTTTGTGAGACTTGTGGTCATGACTGCGTCACAACATAAAGGTTAGGTTTGTTTAAAACCTGCCCACATGCACAGCTGGCAGCACACAAGAGGGGCGGCAGGGTAGCCTAGTGGTTAGAGCATTGGACTAGTAACTGCAAGGTTGCAAGTTCAAACCCCCGAGCTAACAAGGTACAAAACCTGCAGTTCTGGCCCTGAACAGTTAACCCACTGTTCCTAGGCCGTCATTGAAAATAACATTTTGTTCTTAACTGACTTGCCTAGTAATAAAAAATAAACAAGTAACCATACATTTGGAGTGCAGCTGCACACAACCCGATCATAATGCCTGTGGTAAATTTGGGTTGACTTAGGATTTCCCTTTGGGGCTAGTTAGGGACCATTGGTAAATTACAAAATGTACATGACAATATGTTAAAGTTCCAATAGCTCCAAATTACAATGACTTTAAAACACTCAAACCAACTGTAAATTGTAGAAATGCATTTACAAATATTGAAAGCATTTAATGAGAAAATGAAAAGGTCTGCAACATAAAAAATATTGTCTCATTTACATTGTGTAATGTATTGATGGTCCATAACTTGGCCTTGGCTATCCAAAGTCAAACCGAATTTGCCACAGTCGCACACTAGCTGGAACTAATGGCAAAATAATTTGCCTAACTCTTCCCATTTTCGAACACACACACGAGACACCCACATCAAACCACACCCCGAAACCAACTCAGGTTTGAATTCAGTCATGGCCGCTAGCATTTCTGAATGAACCAAATCTAAAACAAGTCAAAATCAGGAAGTGTAGTTTCCCTTTAAGGTTTGGGATAGGCTATAATACATGTAACCAAAGTACCTAGTATTGAGATTGAACATGCCACCTTCCAAGCTAGAGCTCGTGGTTTACACACATCCACCATCTGTGTCCACAGCACACTAGCAAAACCTAAGCCTACTTCATGGTAATATAGCGCTCACCGTTGCCCCTAGTGGTGAGTTCTGAAGGTATCATCCCGGCATCCTGGGGACCTGGACACACGTTGAATTTCGAAGTGGATCTTGAGTAACCGGGCTGGTCCTTTTTGGAACCTTAATTGTTCTTTCTTTTGTGTTTGTTTAATGTTTCTTTGGGCAAATACATTTTGCCTTGCCGGGTGAGCAGAGTGCTCATTTTTAGACCATTCCATTTTATCCTAGAGGTAAACCTCTACCCTCCCAGGGGGCACCGGGAAAACGAACTTGGCCTTCTAATATGTATTCCTTATGATAATGTATGTCCATGGCATTATCATAAGGAATTGTGGAATTTAATGAATGCAGGCATCATGGGATCAATCTCGAAGTGCTTCATGTTCTTTATTTGCAGTTAATTACTAATTAAAGATTAATCTTTAAACACTAACTCTGTCAAAGAATGAAACAAACACAAATGTATCTGTCTATTATTGTTTAATATCTGTTTAATATTGTAGCCTAGCCTACTTGTTCGCAAAGACCCGTTGGGGGTATGAGGCTGCTTTCTTGATCAGTCTTTGATGTGGCTCACAGTAGACTGGCACCTGCGATGACAAGCCCTCTGTACTCGGGGAGGTTAAGTTGATCGATGAAAGATCACAATTCTGGCTGTGCAAATGAAATGAATAGGAGTGAGAGGGTGAAGAGACAGTGCTGCTATCCATGTGGTAAGCAGCCTCCTGTCTCATGTTGACATGTAGACCAACTAGCTGTAGGCTATAGGTTGTTGTTGTTTAGGTTGTTTGTCAGTTTGTTTGTGTGTTTACGCACCTGCTCCGAATGTTTAACTGACCCAAAGAGAGTTGCTGCAAAGACTGAATTCATTTAACGAGCCTCACTCATTCTCATTCATAAAATCAACATTTCAATATGTTGTATGACGTTACGTTCTATCTGTGTAGTCTTGGCATATTAGAAATGTAAATGAAGAATCTATTACACATAAAAAATAAATACAACTGGAGCATCTAGACAGGGCCGGCTCTAGCCTTTTGGAGGCCCTAAGTGAGATTTGGTTGGCGGGCCCCCACCAAGCGGGCAAGAAATAATTGTGGCTAAGCCTTTTTGTCCTAGACTTGGCACTCGGTACCGCTGACAAGCGGTAGTAGAGAGAACAGTGTATGCCTGAGGTGACTGGGGTCTTTGACAATTATTAGGGCCTTCCTCTGACACCGCCTGGTGTAGAGGTTCTGGATGGCAGGCAGCTTAGCCCCAGTGATATAATGGGCCGTACGCACTACCCTCTGTAGTGCCTTGCGGTCGGAGGCCGAGCAATTGCCGTACCAGGCAGTGATGCAAACAGTCAGGATGTTGCAGCTGTAGAACCTTTTGAGGATCTCAGGACCCATGCCAAATCTTTTTTTGTTTCCTGAGTGGGAATAGGCTTTGTCGTGCCCTCTTCACGACTGTCTTGGTGTGTTTTGACCATTCTAGTTTGTTGGTTGTGTGGACACCAAGGAACTTGAAGCTCTCAACCTGCTCCACTACAGCCCCGTCGATGAGAATGGGTGCGTACTCGGTCCTCCTTTTCCTGTAATCTACAATCATCTCCCTAGTCTTGGATACTTTGAGGGATAGGTTGTTATTCTGGCACCACCCGGCGAGGTCTCTGACTTCCTCCCTATAGGCTATCTTGTCGTTGTCGGTGATCAGGCCTACCACTGTTGTGTCGTCTGCAAACTTAATGATGGTGTTGGAGTTGTGCTTGGCAATGCAGTCGTGGGTGAACAGGGAGTACAGGAGGGGATTGAGCAAGCACCCCTGTAAGGCTCCAGTGTTGAGGATCAGCGTGGCAGATGTGTTGCTACCTACCCTCACCACCTGGGGGCGGCCCGTCAGGAAGTCCAGGATCCTTAGCTTAGTGATGAGCTTTGAGGGTACTATGGTGTTGAACTCTGAGCTCTAGTCAATGAACAGCATTGTCACATAAGTGTTCCTTTTGTCCAGGTAGGAAATTGCAGTGTAGAGTGCAATAGAGATTGCATCATCTGTGGATCTGTTTGGGTGGTATACAAATTGGAGTGGGTCTAGGGTTTCTTGGATAATGGTGTTGATGTGAGCCATTACCAGCCTTTCAAAGCCCTTCATGGCTACGGAAGTGAGTGCTACGGGTCTGTAGTCATTTAGGCAGGATGCCTTTGTGTTCTTGGGCACAGGGACTATGGTGGTCTGCTTGAAACATGTTGGTATTACAGACTCAATCAGGAAAATGTCAGTGAAGACACCTGCCAGTTGGTCAGCACATGCCCAGAGCACACGTCCTGGTAATCCGTCTGGCCCCGCAGCCTTGTATATGTTGACCTATTTAACGGTCATACTCACGTCGGCTATGGAGAGCATGATCACAAAGTCGTCCGGCACAGCTGATGCTCTCATGCATATTAATAATAATCATTTCCATCGCCGACAGTTATGGCCGCCTCGCTTTGCGTTCCTAGGAAACTATGCAGTATTTTTTTTGGTTTCATTACATACATTCGGGAAGGAACTACTGAATATAAGAGCAACGTTAACTCACCATCATTACGACCAGGAATACGACTTTCCCGAAGCAGATCCTGTGTTTCCCACCACCAGGACAATGGATCGGATCCCAGCCGGCGAACCAAAACAACGTTGCCGTAAAAGGGGCAAACAAAGTAGTCTTCTGGTCAGGCTCTGGAGACGGACACATCGCGCTCCGCTCCCGAGCATACTACTCAATGTCCAGTCTCTTGACAACAAGGTTGATGAAATCCGAGCAAGGGTAGAATTCCAGAGGGACATCAGAGACTGTAACGTTCTTTGCTTCACGGAAACATGGCTCACTCGAGACACGCTATCGGAGTCGGTACAGCCAGCTGTTTTTTTTACGCATCGCGCCGACAGAAACAAGCATCTTTCTGGTAAGAATAGGGGAGGGGACGTATGCTTCATGGTTAACGAGACGTGGTGTGATCATAACAACATACAGGAACTCAAGTCCTTCTGTTCACCTGACCTAGAATTCCTTACAATCAAATGTCGAGCACGTTATCTACAAAGAGAATTTTCTTCGATTATAATCACTGCCGCATATATTCCCCCCCAAGCAGACACATCGACGGCCCTGAACAAACTTTATTTGACTCTATGTAAACTGGAAACCACATATCCTGAGGCTGCATTCATTGGAGCTGGGGATTTTAATAACAAGGCGAATCTGAAAACAAGACTCCCTAAATTGTATCAGCATATCGATTGTGCTACCAGGGGTGGTAAAACCCTGGATCATTGTTATTCTAACTTCCGCGGCGTATATAAGGCCCTCCCCCGCCCTCCTTTCGGAAAAGCTGACCACGACTCCATTTTGTTGCTCCCTGCCTATAGACAGAGACTAAAACAGGAAGCTCCTGCGCTCAGATCTGTTCAATGCTGGTCCGACCAATCTGATTCCACGCTTCAAGACTGTTCCGCATTGAGTCCACCAACAACATTGACGAATACACTGATTCGGTGAGCGAGTTCATTAGCAAGTGCATTGGCGATGTAGAACCCACAGCAACTATTAAAACATTCCCAAACCAGAAACCGTGGATTGATGGCAGCATTTGCACGAAACTGAAAGCGCGAACCATTGCTTTTAACCAGGGCAAGGTGACCGGAAACATGACCGAATACAAACAGTGTAGATATTCCCTCCACAAGGCAATCAAACAAGCTAAGCGTCAGTATAGAGACAAAGTAGAGTCTACAGGATTTCTTGCTCCCAGGCAGACTAAATAACTTCTTTGCTCGCTTTGAGGACAATACAGTGCCACTGACAAGGCCCGCTTTCAAAACCTGCGGACTCTCCTTCACTGCAGCCGACGTGAGTAAAACATTTAAACATGTTAACCCTCGCAAGGCTGCAGGCCCAGACGGCATCCCCAGCAGCGTCCTCAGAGCATGTGCAGACCAGCTGGCTGGTATGTTTACGGACATTTTTTATCAATCCTTATCCCAGTCTGCTGTCCCCACATGCTTCAAGAGGGCCACCATTGTTCCTGTTCCCAAGATAGCAAAGGTAACTGAGCTAAAAGACTACCGCCCGTAGCACTCACTTCCGTCATCATGAAGTGCTTTGAGAGACTAGTCAAGGACCATATCACCTCCAGCCTACCTGACACCCTAGACCCACTCCAATTTGCTTACCGTCCCAATAGGTCCACAGAGGACGCAATCGCAACCACACTGCACACTGCCCTAACCCATCTAGAAAAGAGGAATATCTATGTAAGAATGCTGTTCATCGACTACAGCTCAGCATTTAGCACTATAGTACCCTCCAAACTCGTCATCAAGCTCGAGACTGGGTCTCGACCCCGCCCTGTGCAACTGGGTACTGGACTTCCTGACGGGCCGCCCCCAAGTGGTGAGGGTAGGTAACAACATCTCCACCCCGCTGATCCTCAACACTGGGGCCCCACTCAGCCCTCACCTGTACTCCCTGTTCACCCACGACTGCGTGGCCACGCACGCCTCCAACTCAATCATCAAGTTTGCGGACGACACTACAGTGGTAGGCTTGATTACCAACAACGACGAGACGGCCTACAGGGAGGAGGTGAGGGCCCTCGCAGTGTGGTGTTGTAAGGTCCTGGGTGTCGTGAATGTGGAGTCAGGCGCAGGGAAACAGAAAGTTCAGTATAGTGCTCTTTTAATGCACACACGGTGCAAACACGGCTACCCACTAAACACTGGGTGCTTAAAACAAAATGCACCAGATACGGGTAACGAAAATATAACAGCGCTATACATTAACATACAACAGCACGTTCATCTCTAACCAACACCAGGGTTACAATATTCAATCCCGCACAAAGAAACGGGCGGGCCGGCTGACTAATAAAGCCCAACTAATTACAAACTTAAAACAGGTGCTATCAATAAACATATAAGGAGGGGGAGGAAAGAAATCAGTGGCAGCTAGTAGACCGGCGACGACGAGCGCCGAGCACCACCCGAACGGGAAGGGGAGCCACCTTCGGTCGGACTCATGATAGGTGTCAGGAAAATAGCCTCACACTCAACGTCAATAAAACAAAGGAGATGATTGTGGACTTTCTGAGAGCATCCTGTTGGGCTGTATCCTGGTACGGCAACTGCTCCACCCACAACCGTAAGGCTCTCCAGAGGGTAGTAAGGTCTGCACAACACATCACCGGGGGTAAACTACCTGCCCTCCAGGACACCTAGACCACCCGGTGTCACAGGAAGGCCAAAAAGATCATCAAGGACAACAACCACCCGAGTCACTGCCTGTTCACCCCGCTATCATCCAGAAGGCGAGGTGGCCCCCCCAACCTCTCTTTTACGCTGCTGCTACTCTCTGTTTGTCATATATCTATACATTCATGTACATACTACCTCAATTAGCCCGACCAACCAGTGTCCCCGCACATTGGCTAACCAGGCTATCTGCATTGTGTCCCACCAGCCCCACCCACCAAACCCTCTTTTATGCTGCTGCTACTCTCTGTTTATCATATATGCATAGTCACTATACATCTACGTACTACACCGACGCACCGACTAACCGGTGCCTGTATATAGCCACACTACTGTATATAGCCTCACTACTGTATATAGCCTCACTACTGTATATAGCCTCACTACTGTATATAACCTCACTACTGTATATAGCCTCACTACTGTATATAACCTCACTACTGTATATAGCCTCACTACTGTATATAGCCTCACTACTGTATATAGCCTCACTAGTGTATATAGCCTCACTACTGTATATAACCTCACTACTGTATATAGCCTCACTACTGTATATAGCCTCACTACTGTATATAGCCTCACTACTGTATATAACCTCACTACTGTATATAGCCTCACTACTGTATATAACCTCACTACTGTATATAGCCTCACTACTGTATATAGCCTCACTAGTGTATATAGCCTCACTACTGTATATAACCTCACTACTGTATATAGCCTCACTACTGTATATAGCCTCACTACTGTATATAACCTCACTACTGTATATAGCCTCACTACTGTATATAGCATCGCTACTGTATATAACCTCGCTACTGTATATAATCTCACTACTGTATATAACCTCTCTACTGTATATAACCTCTCTACTGTATATAGCCTCTCTACTGTATATAGCCTCTCTACTGTATATAGCCTCTCTACTGTATATAACCTCTCTACTGTATATAACCTCTCTACTGTATATAACCTCTCTACTGTATATAGCCTCTCTACTGTTATTTTTCACTGTCTTTTTACAGTTGTTTTTATTTCATTACTTACCTTTTGTTCACCTAATACCTTTGTTTATTTATGGTTTATTGCGCTGCTGGTTAGAGCCTGTAAGTAAGCATTTCACTGTAAGGTCTATCTATGCCTGTTGTATTCAGCATTTCACTGTAAGGTCTACCTACACCTGTTGTATTCAGCATTTCACTGTAAGGTCTACCTACACCTGTTGTATTCAGCATTTCACTGTAAGGTCTACTACACCTGTTGTATTCAGCATTTCACTGTAAGGTCTACTATACCTGTTGTATTCAGCATTTCACTGTAAGGTCTACCTACACCTGTTGTATTCAGCATTTCACTGTAAGGTCTATCTATGCCTGTTGTATTCAGCATTTCACTGTAAGGTCTATCTGTTGTATTCAGCATTTCACTGTAAGGTCTACTACACCTGTTGTATTCAGCATTTCACTGTAAGGTCTACCTACACCTGTTGTATTCAGCATTTCACTGTAAGGTCTATCTATGCCTGTTGTATTCAGCATTTCACTGTAAGGTCTACCTACACCTGTTGTATTCAGCATTTCACTGTAAGGTCTACCTACACCTGTTGTATTCAGCATTTCACTGTAAGGTCTACCTACACCTGTTGTATTCAGCATTTCACTGTAAGGTCTACTACACCTGTTGTATTCAGCATTTCCCTGTAAGGTCTACTATACCTGTTGTATTCAGCATTTCACTGTAAGGTCTACCTACACCTGTTGTATTCAGCATTTCACTGTAAGGTCTATCTACACCTGTTGTATTCAGCATTTCACTGTAAGGTCTACCTACACCTGTTGTATTCAGCATTTCACTGTAAGGTCTACCTACACCTGTTGTATTCAGCATTTCACTGTAAGGTCTACCTACACCTGTTGTATTCAGCATTTCACTGTAAGGTCTATCTATGCTTGTTGTATTCAGCATTTCACTGTAAGGTCTACCTACACCTGTTGTATTCAGCATTTCACTGTAAGGTCTACCTACACCTGTTGTATTCAGCTTTTCAATGTAAGGTCTACCTACACCTGTTGTATTCAGCATTTCACTGTAAGGTCTACCTACACCTGTTGTATTCAGCATTTCACTGTAAGGTCTACTACACCTGTTGTATTCAGCATTTCACTGTAAGGTCTACCTACACCTGTTGTATTCAGCATTTCAATGTAAGGTCTACCTACACCTGTTGTATTCAGCATTTCACTGTAAGGTCTATCTATGCTTGTTGTATTCAGCATTTCACTGTAAGGTCTACCTACACCTGTTGTATTCAGCATTTCACTGTAAGGTCTACTACGCCTGTTGTATTCAGCATTTCACTGTAAGGTCTACTACGCCTGTTGTATTCAGCATGTCACTGTAAGGTCTATCTACACCTGTTGTATTCAGCATTTCACTGTAAGGTCTATTACACCTGTTGTATTCAGCATTTCACTGTAAGGTCTACTACGCCTGTTGTATTCAGCATGTCACTGTAAGGTCTATCTGTTGTATTCAGCATGTCACTGTAAGGTCTATCTGTTGTATTCAGCATGTCACTGTAAGGTCTATCTGTTGTATTCAGCATTTCACTGTAAGGTCTATCTGTTGTATTCAGCATTTCACTGTAAGGTCTATCTGTTGTATTCAGCATGTCACTGTAAGGTCTACCTGTTGTATTCAGCATGTCACTGTAAGGTCTACCTGTTGTATTCAGCATGTCACTGTAAGGTCTACCTGTTGTATTCAGCATGTCACTGTAAGGTCTACCTGTTGTATTCAGCATTTCACTGTAAGGTCTACCTGTTGTATTCAGCATGTCACTGTAAGGTCTATCTGTTGTATTCAGCATATCACTGTAAGGTCTACCTGTTGTATTCAGCATGTCACTGTAAGGTCTATCTATCTGTTGTATTCTCACTGTAAGGTCCTGTTGTATTCAGCATGTCACTGTAAGGTCTACCTGTTGTATTCAGCATTTCACTGTAAGGTCTACCTGTTGTATTCAGCATGTCACTGTAAGGTCTACCTGTTGTATTCAGCATTTCACTGTAAGGTCTATCTGTTGTATTCAGCATGTCACTGTAAGGTCTATCTGTTGTATTCAGCATGTCACTGTAAGGTCTATCTGTTGTATTCAGCATTTCACTGTAAGGTCTATCTGTTGTATTCAGCATGTCACTGTAAGGTCTATTCAGCATGTCTGTCTATCTGTTGTATTCAGCATGTCACTGTAAGGTCTATCTGTTGTATTCAGCATGTCACTGTGAGGTCTATCTGTTGTATTCAGCATGTCACTGTAAGGTCTATCTGTTGTATTCAGCATGTCACTGTAAGGTCTATCTGTTGTATTCAGCATGTCACTGTAAGGTCTATCTGTTGTATTCAGCATTTCACTGTAAGGTCTACCTGTTGTATTCAGCATGTCACTGTAAGGTCTACCTGTTGTATTCAGCATGTCACTGTAAGGTCTATCTGTTGTATTCACTTGACAACTAAACATGGATTTGATTTGATACAGGAGGTTTCTTAGTTCTGCTGTATTTCACTGTAATGCACCGCTATAATTGTCCTTATTCGTAACCAGATTGATTGTGAATACAGATACTGAAAGGTGTCAGAAATAGCTAGCGGCACTATATCCCTGATAATTAATTAGATACAGTAGATTTAAAAAAATAAATAAAAAAAAAAACATTTACTGACAGTTTTCATTCTGACTTCAGATGACAATATAGCCGATACTTACACAGACCTTCTGTCAGCTTGCATTTTTTTTACTATGATATGCTGCACGCAATCTGTAATCTCCTGTGTGTGTGTGTGTGTGTGTGTGTGTGTGTGTGTGTGTGTGTGTGTGTGTGTGTGTGTGTGTGTGTGTGTGTGTGTGTGTGTGTGTGTGTGTGTGTGTGTGTGTGTGTATCTCTTTCCACTGTGGCCTTCAGTAAATAGACCTCACGTCTCAGTCAGTTCAGCATTCCCTCCCCTCTCTCCCTCTACCCCTTCGTTTCCGCCTCCCTCCCTCCCTCCTCATCTATCTCCCACCTCCGTTTTGTCTTTCACCTCTTTAAACAGTCATAACCCGAAGGTAATTTACATTAAAGTTAAAAGGCACTGATTAGTAGTATTACAACCCACTGCGACCCGCGCTAGCCTGCAGGGACCCGGCAGAGAGACAAGGTTAAATCTGCATCATGTAGCCTACAGCACTGTGGGACTCTGCACACGCACACGCACACACACACAAAAGCAATGGCACACACACACGTACACGCATACACATACAAACACACACACAGCGTGTAAGCCTACAGCAGGAGGATTGGGATATATATGTGTACATTATATATGTGAATATTATATACACTATCGTTCAAAAGTTTGGGGTCATATAGAAATGTCCTTGTTTTTGAAAGAAAGCATATTTTTTGTCCATTAAAAAATAAATACAGTAGGGAAAGAGTTGTTTGGGCTAAATTATAGGTGGGCTATGCACAGGTGCAGTAATCTGTGAGCTGCTCTGACAGTTGGTGCTTAAAGCTAGTGAGGGAGATAAGTGTTTCCAGTTTCAGAGATTTTTGTAGTTCGTTCCAGTCATTGGCAGCAGAGAACTGGAAGGAGAGGCGGCCAAAGAAAGAATTGGTTTTGGGGGTGAGCAGAGAGATATACCTGCTGGAGCGCGTGCTACAGCTGGGTGATGCTATGGTGACCAGTGAGCTGAGATAAGGGGGGACTTTACCTCGCAGGGTCTTGTAGATGACATGTAGCCAGTGGGTTTGGTGACGAGTATGAAGCGAGGGCCAGCCAATGAGAGCGTACAGGTCGCAATAGTGGGTAGTATATGGGGCTTTGGTGACAAAACGGATGGCACTGTGATAGACTGCATCCAATTTGTTGAGTAGGGTATTGGAGGCTATTTTGTAAATGACATAGCCAAAGTTGAGGATTGGTAGGATGGTCAGTTTTACAAGGGTATGTTTGGCAGCATCGGTGAAGAATGCTTTGTTGCGAAATAGGAAGCCAATTCTAGATTTAACTTTGGATTGGAGATGTTTAATGTGGGTCTGGAAGGAGAGTTTACAGTCTAACCAGACACCTAGATTATTTGTAGTTGTCCACGTATTCTAAGTCAGAGCCGTCCAGAGTAGTGATGTTGGACAGGCGGGCAGGTACAGGCAGCGATCGGTTGAAGAGCATGCATTTAGTTTTACTTGTATTTAAGAGCAGTTGGAGGCCACGGAAGGAGAGTTGTATGGCATTGAAGCTTGCCTGGAGGGTTGTTAACATAGTGTCAAAGAAGGGCCAGAAGTATACAGAATGGTGTCGTCTGCGTAGAGGTGGATTAGAGACTCACCAGCAGCAAGAGCGACATCATTGATGTATACAGAGAAGAGAGTCGGTCTAAGAATTGAACCCTGTGGCACCCCCATAGAGACTGCCAGAGGTCCGGACAACAGATCCTACGATTTGACACACTGAACTCTATCAGATAAGTAGTTGGTGAACCAGGCGAGGCAATAATTTGAGAAACCAAGGCTGTCGAGTCTGCCGATGAGGATGTGGTGATTCACAGAGTCGAAAGCCTTGGCCAGATCAATGAATACGGCTGCATAGTAATGTTTCTTATCGATGGCGGTTAAGATATTGTTTAGGACCTTGAGAGTGGCTGAGGTGCACCCATGACCAGCTCTGAAACCAGATTGCATAGCAGAGAGGGTATGGTGAGATTCGAAATGGTCGGTAATCTGTTTGTTGACTTGGCTTTCGAAGACCTTAGAAAGGCAGGGTAGGATAGATAGACTTGTTGAGTATCTGGAGCATCAGCATTTGTGGGTTCAATTACAGGCTTAAAATGGCCAGAAACAAAAAGCTTTCTTCTGAAACTCGCCAGTCTATTCTATGCCAGTTGAGGACTTGTGAGGCGTCTGTTCCTCAAACTAGGCACTAATGTACTTGTCCTCTTCCCCAGTTGTGCACCGGGGCCTCCCACTCCTCTTTCTATTCTGGTTAGAGCCAGTTTGCGCTGTTCTGTGAAGGGAGTCGTACACAGCGTTGTACGAGATCTTCAGTTTTTTTTCAATTTCTCGCTTGGAACAGCCTTCATTTCTCAGAACAAGAATAGACTGACGAGTTTCAGAAGAAAGTACTTTGTTTCTGGTCATTTTGAGCCTGTAACAGAACCCACAAACGCTAATGCTCCAGATATCTAATGTGCACATATATAATATATGTGTACATTATACATGTGTACATTATTGTGTACATTATATATGCGTACCTTATGTGTACGTTAAGGGCAGTAGCAGTGGGGTTATTTGATGTTCTTCTCACCTTAAATCTCATGTGTTAAGTGCCATTGTCAACTACAGGGCTGTGTAGTAACAGTGGTTTGTATTGGACAGGGAAAGCAGTGAGCTTGATACTATATATTATGTCACAGGAAGTCGTCAATAGTAGAAAATTAAAAGTGATATATTTTTTCCACGTCGATACACTTTGAGGTAGCTCTCAAAACACGAATTGATTCATTTCAATGCAGTTTTTTAAAAGAGAGACTTGTTTTCAGACCTAACACACGTGACCACAGCTCACACACATGTGAATACTTCAGAGGCAGGTCAAAGCAATGGGAGGAAACTGAACTATCCATTGCTGTGTCGCTATTCAATTCGGGTCATTAAGCCAACATTTGCATTTAAATGAAGACATTAAAACATGACATGCAAATGGCTAATAGTCTTCTCATTCTTATAGGGCCATAATTATTCATGTGGGGTGTTTTCCTGCTAACTCCTAGTTGTACTGTGGGTCTCATGTGATCAGGAAAAACTCATTGCCCTATCTAGGACTGCTTTTGTTGGGCTACATTATTTTAAAAACTATACGAAGGAAATACTTGACTCCATTTAATAATTAGAACGAAACAATATGCTGTCAAGTATTAGACATGTTGGGGCGGGCCTAAACTTGTCAAAGAAGGGAAAAGATAGCCAGGCAAGAGTTGTTCCTGACCAAGAAAACCTTGGGGCACAGAGTTTTCCTGAATAAAACATGTAGAAATGTTGGGTGTGTCAAACTTTCCCTCACAAAGTTTCTCTGAAACCCACTTGCAGACTGATTTACAGGAAGGTCAATGTAGCAGCCATTAGTCCATCACATAATCCATTAGCCCTGGTAATGTGTCCTATGAAACCATTATAGGACAGAGGGTGAATGTAGGGTACAGTAGACACTATGAATGTGTCTCAAATGGCACCCTATTCCCTACATAGTGCTATAACCCTATGGGCCTTGGTCAAACGTAGTGCACTATATAGGTAACAGGGTGCCATTTGGGATGCATACAGTGTCTGTTGAAACAGGTCTATTGGCACCATCGTGGGCAAGTCAGCCAGCCAGCCAGTCACCCAGTCAGCCAGTCACCCAGCCAGCCAGTCAGCCAGTCAGTCAACCAGTCAGCCAGCCAGTCACCCAGTCAGCCAGTCAGTCACCCAGTCAGCCAGTCACCCAGCCAGCCAGCCAGTCAGCCAGTCACCCAGTCAGCCAGCCAGTCAGCCATTAAACCAGCCAGTCAGCCAGTCAGCCAGCCAGCCAGTCACACAGCCAGCCAGCCAGTCACCCATTAAACCAGCCAGTCACCTAGTCATTCAGCCAGTCACCTAGTCATTCAGCCAGTCAGTAATTCAGCCAGCCAGTCAGCCAGTCAGCCAGTCAGTCAGTAATTCAGCCAGTCAGGCAGTCAGCCAGTCAGTCAGTCAGTCAGCCAGTCAGTCAGCCAGTCAGTCAGTCAGTCAGTCAGTCAGTCAGTCAGTCAGTCAGTAATTCAGCCAGCCAGTCAGCCAGGCAGTCAGTAATTCAGCCAGTCAGTCAGCCAGTCAGCCAACCTGACAGCCAGCGGCATTTTGTTGATGTTGTTTTCTAGGATGGAGTGAGTGAGAGGTGAGAGAGGTGACCATATGCTGGGTATTTATCAAGCTACAGGCGATGGGCGTTGAAATGATTGAATGTGAGCTGAAGGTTGAGGCTTCAGACAGTTGAGGAGAGAGAGGAGGGGGTGGAGGGAGAGAGAGAGAGAGGAAGATAGATAAAGGGAGAGAGAGAGCGACAGAGGGATGAAGAGAGAGAAGGTCTGAGGTTGGGGACCAGGCTGTTCATCATCCTCCTCACAGGAAGGTCAACAGGCCCATGAATCACTGAGACAACAAACGTACAGCTTCTCTCTCCTTCTCCTCTCTCCTTCTCCTCTCTTCCCTCTCTTCTCTTCTTCCTGCCAGCATTAAACTCCATCTCATTGCCGTGGAGCTGGTTTGGTGTTAATTGGTATTTCAACGTAACACCTTGAGGTGTGTGATCAAAGTTTTTAGTCAGGAGAAACCATGAAGATAAAAATCAAGCTATATATTAGTTTCCCAGGATGATTTAACTAAGAGGGTGTCTGAAATAGCAACATAATTTTAGCGTCTCTGGTCAAAAGTGGTGTACTTCATAAGGAATAGGGCACCGTTTAACCGAAAAGGATTGGCCACTTTTTTTTCCAATTTTTGCCTAAAATGACATACCCAAATCTAAGTGCCTCAGGCCCTGAAGCGAGGATAGGCATATTGACGGTTGTGGAAATGTGAAAGGAATGTAGGAGAATATAACACATCTGGTAAAAGATAATACAAAGAAGAAAAAAAAACATTTATTTCTTGTACCATCATCTTTAAAATGCAAGAGAAAGGCCATAATGTATTATTCCAGCCCAGGTGCAATTTATATTTTGGCCACTAGATGGCAGTCGTGTGTTTGCAAAGTTCTAGACTTATCCAAGGAACCATTGCATTTCTGTTCAAAATCTTGTATCAAGACTGCCCAAAAGTGGTTAATTTGTTTATTAATAACTTATCATGTTCAAAACTGTGCACTCTCCTCAAACAATAGCATATTATTTCACTGTAATAGCTACTGTAAACTGGACACTGCAGTTAGATTAACAAGAATTTAAGCTTTCTGACAATATCAGATACGTCTATGTCCTGGGAAATTGTCTTGTTACTTACAACCTCATGATAATCGCAGTAGCCTACATTAGCTCAACCGTCCCGCAGGGGGCCCACCAATGCAGTAGGTTGTCACCTGAGCATGTCTTATAACCGTGGACACTGACAGCTGTCAAGCGGATCCGCTAGTATCTTATACTCTGAAAGTCTCCCCTGGAGACCCTCACCATGGCAGTGTATCCAGGCTGTATCACATCTGGCCGTGATTGGTAGTCCCATAGGGCAGAGCACAATTGGCCCTGAGTCGTCCAGGTTTGGCCGGGGTTGGCCATCATTGTCAATAAGAAGATGGGGAGAGAAAGTATGACTACTAACAGCTATGATGATGTACCCAGACTGATCCTACATCAACAATCAACTAAATGACTAAATGGAATTGTCAAGCACTATGCTGTGGTGTGATCGCAGTTATTTATACCATAACCAATCACCATGAAAGCAATGTATGCAACATTTTTTAAATGTTTTAACACTGTTTTATGCATTGAATCAACTGCTTCTTGTGTGTGAAAGAGCATGTGTGAGAAATGATTAAGATTAGATTCACTTAGATTATGTGACATAGTCACTTAGCTACATAACGGTCTCTCTTAGGCCAGTTGACATAGAGTATGTTGAGACTTGCAATTCTACTGCGAGTCTGTTTGCGGACATTGCTTTCATGGTGATTGTTTATGGTTAAGGTTTTGAAAGAGGGTGTGTGTGTGTGTGTGAGAGAGAGAGAGAGAGTGAGTGAGAGAGAGAGAGAGAGAGAGAGAGAGAGAGAGAGAGAGAGAGAGAGAGAGATTAAAACTTCACTGTAACATTGACAGTTGGTACTGTTCAGGTAAGCTCCGAGTGAAGCATAGAGGTGCATCAAGCATGAGCTTTTATACAGTAGGGAGGTACAGTACATTAACACTGTAGGGAGGTACAGTGCATTAACACTGTAGGGAGGTACAGTACATTAACACAGTAGGGAGGTACAGTACATTAACACAGTAGGGAGGTACAGTACATTATAACACAGTAGGGAGGTACAGTACATTAACACAGTAGGGAGGTACAGTACATTAACACAGTAGGGAGGTACAGTACATTAACACAGTAGGGAGGTACAGTACATTAACACAGTAGGGAGGTACAGTACATTAACACAGTTGGAAGGTACAGTACATTAACACAGTAGGGAGGTACAGTACATTAACACAGTAGGGAGGTACAGTACATTAACACAGTAGGAAGGTACAGTACATTAACACAGTAGGGAGGTACAGTACATTAACACAGTAGGGAGGTACAGTACATTAACACAGTAGGGAGGTACAGTACATTAACACAGTAGGGAGGTACAGTACATTAACACAGTAGGGAGGTACAGTACATTAACACAGTAGGGAGGTACAGTACATTAACACAGTTGGAAGGTACAGTACATTAACACAGTAGGGAGGTACAGTACATTAACACAGTAGGGAGGTACAGTACAAGAATGACAAGAACATTCAGGACACAGAACTTATAGTATAGAACATTCATGACACAGAACTCATAGTTCAGAACATTCATGACACAGAACTCATAGTTCAGAACATTCGTGACGCAGAAATCATAGTTCAGAACATTTGTGACACAGAACTCATAGTTCAGAACATCCGTGATGCAGAACTCATAGTTCAGAACATTCGTGATGCAGAACTCATAGTTCAGAACATTCGTGATGCAGAACTCATATTTCAGAACATTCGTGACACAGAACTCATAGTTCAGAACATTCGTGACACAGAACTCATAGTTCAGAACATTCGTGACGCAGAAATCATAGTTCAGAACATTCGTGACGCAGAAATCATAGTTCAGAACATTCGTGACGCAGAAATCATAGTTCAGAACATTCGTGACGCAGAACTCATAGTTCAGAACATTCGTGACGCAGAACTCATAGTTCAGAACATTCGTGACGCAGAAATCATAGTTCAGAACATTCGTGACGCAGAAATCATAGTTCAGAACATTCGTGACGCAGAAATCATAGTTCAGAACATTCGTGACACAGAACTCATAGTAAGAGAAAGCAGGTTAGCCAGTGTGCAGATCTAGCTTTGTTCAGGTTATGCTAAAACTAAGCTGTCGTCAGTGTCCTTGATATCAGAGCTGAGAATATCGTCTGACCTGAGGGGAGAGAAACTCACATGTGAGTAAGGTGTAGGCAGCTGTAGTATCCCCAAGGTGAGACTTCTCTCCAAGGTGAGATTGCTGATGCCTATAGACATTGCACTATGGGTGGGTGGCAGTCACACCAGTCCACTGTATTTACACATATACCTACACATAGTATGACACATAGAAAACCATAAAACAATGTAGCCTTGACCTACACGCCTCACATCTCTCACTGACTGATATCTGATACTGGTCGAGTGCTAAAGTGCTAGTTGAAAATCAGACTCTTAATTGCCCCCAGCCATGATGCACAGAGCCTTGAAGAAACTTACAATATGTTTACACACCAAACATTTCTCACACACTGATATATGATGGGAATACTGGTCTATGGGCAAAGTGCTGTTTGAAGTCCTGTTATTGGAAACCAGTTTGCCCACTGACTGACTGACCCTGCAGATTAGATCACAGTGACCCCTGGTGGCTTGGTTGATAACTGCACTACACTAAATACAGATTTAGAACAGTGTACATTTTACAGTGCATTAAAGCTACAATATGTAACTTTTTGGGGGGCGACACGACCAAATTCACATAGAAACGCGTGTTATAGATCTGTGATTCTCATAGAAAGCAAGTGTAAGAAGCTCTTATTTCCGTGTTTCTTTTACTTTCAGTTTTGCACGACCAGTTTCAAAACAGCTGAAACAACAATATTTTGGTTAATGTGATATATATTTCACAGCAGTTTAGATGGTACAGCGATTCTCTACACTATACTTGCTTGTTCTGTCACATAAACGGACATTTTAGCAACCAGGAAATGGCGATTTCTACATAGTGCATTTTGAAACAAGTGTTTACTGTTAACATGGACAATGACATTAACATCAAACCTTTTCTAACCGTACTGATATCACCTGGATATTATCATTACAAGTATATTCCTCTTTAATAGTCACTGCTGAAGTAGTAGCTCTATCAAATCTATTCTAACCCGGCTGATTCAAACTATGAGAGAAAGAAAAAAAAATCTAATTGAATACCCCTTCGTAGTGATGGAAAAGATGCATCCCACAGATCGTTTTCCCTCTGACCTTTTTTTTCCCCCCAACACCCATTACACCAATTAACACTGCAGGCCTACCAGCAGGTACCAAGTGGAACACTGAGCCAAACAAATAAGCAGACACCATGCCAGAACTGAGTCAGAGGGGAGCAGAGCATGGCTGGGGTCAATGGCTATTTGACATTTTTCAAATATTTTTTTGTGTTTGTGTTTGCTCTAGACTGCCTGGAGAGACGAAAGAGGTGGGGTTTGCAATTTCAGGTTTATTATATTGGTCCATTTAAGCAAAGACGAAGCACAGATAAAGTATTTGAAAGATTTCCAATAGTATTTGAACACAGGTCAGGAAAGAACAGGGTGCATCCCAGATGGCACACTATTCCTTACATAGTGATGGGCCCTGGTGCAGCATGTAGGGAACAGGGGGCTATTTTGGTCGCAGCCAAAGAGAAACAGAAGGGGGCAACAGAAGGTGAGTCAGGGAGGAAACGTCAAAGGCATTTGTGCCTGCATCCAAAAAAAGAAAATAAATATATAAACCATGCGTTAAGAGTTCTCTCTGTAGTTACTCGGAGAGGCTGTGCAGATGTTGGTGCATTCTGGCAGTCAGGCAAGTCTAACTAGCCTGCAGATAGCTTTAGCCTGGTCTCATAGACTAGACGTAACATAGTAGACGTAAATCAGGGACACTGATATGAATAGGATATGTTACTTTTCGTATGGTTACATACGACTTAAAGTTACTTAAGGCATAAACAAATGTAAGGTGGTTGGTCGGGATGGACGGATGGATGGATGGATGGATAGGTGGATGGGTGGGTGGATGGATGGATGGATGGATGGATAGATAGACAGATGGACGGATCGATAGACAGATGGATAGACGGATGGGTGGGTGGATGGATGGATGGATGGATGGATAGACAGATGGACGGATCGATAGACAGATGGATAGATGGATGGATGGGTGGGTGGGTGGGTGGGTGGGTGGGTGGGTGGGTGGATGGATGGATAGACAGATGGACGGATGGATAGACAGATGGACGGATGGACGGATGGACGGATGGATAGGTGGATGGGTGGGTGGGTGGATGGATAGACAGATGGACGGATGGATAGAAAGATGGACGGATGGACGGATGGATAGACAGATGGACGGATGGACGGATGGGTGGGTGTATAACACGAATGTCTAGGAACCCAAAAGTTTTGTTTTCGAATCTCATCATGAAAACCTTAGCTAATTACGCAAACATGTTCAACTCTCATCATGGAAAATCTTAGCTAATTACGCAAACGTGTTCAACTCTCATCATGGAAAACCTTAGCTAATTACGCAAACGTGTTCAACCCTCATCGGGGAAAACTTTAGCTAATTACGCAAACGTGTTCAACTCTTATCATGGAAAACTTCAGCAAATCTTAGCTAATTAGCAACTACTTACTACGTTTGAGCTTTGCATCTACTTAGCATGTTAGCTAACCCCTCCCCTAACCCTAACCTTAACCCTTTAACCTAACCCTAACCTTAACCCTTTAATTTAACCCTAACCTTAACCATTTAACTTAACCCTGACCTTAACCCTTTAATTTAACCCTAACCTTAACTCTTTATTTTTCCCTAGCCTTAACCCTTTAATTTAACCCTAGCCTTAACCCTTTAACTTAACCCTAGCCTTAACCCTTTAACTTAACCCTAGCCTTAACCCTTTAACTTAACCCTAGCCTTAACCCTTTAACTTAACCCTAGCCTTAACCCTTTAACTTAACCCTAGCCTTAACCCTTTAACTTAACCCTAGCCTTAACCCTTTAACTTAACCCTAGCCTTAACCCTTTAACTTAACCCTAGCCTTAACCCTTTAACTTAACCCTAGCCTTAACCCTTTAACTTAACCCTAGCCTTAACCCTTTAACTTAACCCTAGCCTTAACCCTTTAACTTAACCCTAGCCTTAACCCTTTAACTTAACCCTAGCCTTAACACTTTAATTTAACCCTAACCTTAACCCTTTAATCCCTAACCTAGCTAATGGTAGGCAGGCACTTGTTAAGGAGTGTGGCTTTAAGGAATACATTATTGTCAATGTTCTCTCTTGGACTCATTGAAACCCATTGTGAAGAGCCTTCTCTCCTCCTCCTCTCACAGAGGCTGAGGCCACTCCGACACAGAGAGGGAGACAGGAGACAGGAGACAGGAGACAGGCAGACAGGAGACAGGCAGGAGACAGTCAGACAGGAGACAGACAGGAGACAGGCAGGAGAGGCAGACAGGAGACAGTCAGACAGGAGACAGGCAGACAGGAGACAGGCAGGAGACAGGCAGGAGAGGCAGACAGGAGACAGTCAGACAGGAGACAGGCAGACAGGAGACAGTCAGACAGGAGACAGGCAGGAGAGGCAGACAGGAGACAGTCAGACAGGAGACAGGCAGACAGGAGACAGGCAGACAGGAGACAGGCAGACAGGAGACAGGCAGGAGACAGTCAGACAGGAGACAGGCAGACAGGAGACAGGCAGACAGGAGACAGGCAGACAGGAGACAGGCAGGAGACAGTCAGACAGGAGACAGGCAGGAGACAAGCAGGAGACAGGCAAACCTTGAGTATGTTTACACACGCACGGTAATAATTCAATATTAAACTGATTATGGCAGTAGGCAAATGATGCAATAGTCATGTAAACACCTTTATTCTGCTTATATACTAATACCGTGCGTGAGATCGAAATCAAAGTCAGCCGATTAAAACACCAGGTTTTCTGATTCATCTTTCAAAAAATGTAGGACACGTAAACACCTTAATCAGCGTTCCATCTGTGTATTTGAGCCGAGCGACCCTCCCTCTTTAGCACGACTGAAGTGAGCAACTGAACAACTGAATGTATGCTGTCTTTAAGAAGTAGTTTAAAAATACAAACTTTAAATGCCCGAACACAGAATCAAATGTGCTTCCCAAAAAAGAACACGCTATACAACGTTTATTTTGATTGGTGATTTTCTATCAGGTGGCCTGATTTCAGACGTATCCATGGAAACGGGACTATTAGGGAAATGGTTCTTCTTGCGAAGCATTGTAAACATTTTAAACAAACTATTATATTACTCTTGACTAATCACATTATTGTGTGTATGTAACCATACTCAATGTTCAGAACACAGCACACAGCTCTGAGACCAATTTATTATTATTTATCTAAACTTCTCAACCATATCACTATTAACTTTAGCACATTTCATAATATATACTGCATTCCTACTGTGTATATATATATCGTCACTATATTCTTTGCTACTTTCTGTTACTTATTTGTAAATATTTTGGATATTTTCCTCTTTTTACTACTTTTTGTGTATATTGTTCATAATGTGTACTGCACTGTTGAGGAGAGCTTGCAAGTAAGTATTTCACTGTACCCTTTACACCACGTGTCCTGTGTCATGTGACCAATAAACGTTGTTTTGATTTGAATCACAAAAACATCTAAACACAAGTACCCACACGGAGCCTTTGTTAAGGAGGATGATTCAAGAGAGAGGGAAGAGAGAGATAGGGAGAGAGAGATGGAAGAGAGAGAGAGAGAGAGAGAGAGAGAGAGAGAGAGAAACAAAAAACACACACATTTCTTCACACAGGGTCGTGGGGTTAGACAGGGATGCAGCTTAAGCCCCACCCTCTTCAACATATATATCAACGAACTGGCGCGGGCACTAGAAAAGTCTGCAGCACCCGGCCTCACCCTACTAGAATCTGAAGTCAAATGTCTGCTGTTTGCTGATGACCTGGTGCTTCTGTCACCAACCAAGGAGGGCCTACAGCAGCACCTAGATCTTATGCACAGATTCTGTCAGACCTGGGCCCTGACAGTAAATCTCAGTAAGACCAAAATTATGGTGTTCCAAAAAAGGTCCAGTCACCAGGACCACAAATACAAATTCCATCTAGACACTGTTGCCCTAGAGCACACAAAAAACTATACATACCTTGGCCTAAACATCAGCGCCACAGGTAACTTCCACAAAGCTGTGAACGATCTGAGAGACAAGGCAAGAAGGGCATTCTATGCCATCAAAAGGAACATAAATTTCAACATACCAATTAGGATTTGGCTAAAAATACTTGAATCAGTCATAGAGCCCATTGCCCTTTATGGTTGTGAGGTCTGGGGTCCGCTCACCAACCAAGACTTCACAAAATGGGACAAACACCAAATTGAGACTCTGAACGCAGAATTCTGCAAAAATATCCTCAGTGTACAACGTAGAACACCAAATAATGCATGCAGAGCAGAATTAGGCCGATACCCACTAATTATCAAAATCCAGAAAAGAGCAGTTCAATTCTATAACCACCTAAAAGGAAGCGATTCCCAAACCTTCCACAACAAAGCCATCACCTACAGAGAGATGAACCTGGAGAAGAGTCCCTAAGCAAGCTGGTCCTGGGGCTCTGTTCACAAACACAAACACACCCTACAGAGCCCCATGACAGCAGCACAATTAGACCCAACCAAATCATGAGAAAACAAAAAGATAATTACTTGACACATTGGAAAGAATTAACAAAAAAACAGAGCAAACTAGAATGCTATTTGGCCCTACACAGAGAGTACACAGCGGCAGAATACCTGACCACTGTGACTGACCCAAAATTAAGGAAAGCTTTGACTATGTACAGACTCAGCGAGCATAGCCTTGCTATTGAGAAAGGCCGCCGTAGGCAGACATGGCTCTCAAGAGAAGACAGGCTATGTGCTCACTGCCCACAAAATGAGGTGGAAACTGAGCTGCACTTCCTAACCTCCTGCCCAATGTATGACCATATTAGAGAGACATATTTCCCTCAGATTACACAGATCCACAAAGAATTCGAAAACAAATCCAATTTTGAAAAACTCCCATATATACTGGGTGAAATTCCACAGTGTGCCATCAGAGCAGCAAGATTTGTGACCTGTTGCCACGAGAAAAGGGCAACCAGTGAAGAACACGCACCATTGTAAATACAACACATATCTATGCTTATTTATTTTATCTTGTGTCCTTTACCATTTGCACATTGTAAAAACACTGTATATATATATAATATGACATTTGTAATGTCTTTATTGTTTTGAAACTTCTGTATGTTAATTTTTATTGTTTATTTCACTTTATATATTATATACCTTACTTGCTTTGGCAATGTTAACACATGTTTCCCATGCCAATAAAGCCCCTTGAATTGAATTGAATTGAATTGAGAGAGTGAGAGAG
>NC_088214.1:7224018-7259018 GCF_036934945.1 Oncorhynchus masou masou
TTTGGCTGTTTGTGTGGAGTACTCTAACTCCTTTCTACCTCTACCTAGTCTGTTTGGCTGTTTGTGTGGAGTACTCTAACTCCTTTCTACCTAGTCTGTTTGGCTGTTTGTGTGGAGTGCTCCCAACCCCTTTCTACCTCTACCTAGTCTGTTTGGCTGTTTGTGTGGAGTACTCTAACTCCTTTCTACCTAGTCTGCTTGGCTGTTTGTCTTGGTAAGTCCTTCACGTGGAAAACAAGGTTTTTGTATAATATCCCTTTTCTTCCTTCAAACCATCACTATATACCCGTCTTCCTCAATTAAAGGTGTAAACGGCGACCTGTGGTGTGTGTGTGTACTTGTGGTGTGTGTGTGTACTTGTGGTGTGTGTGTGTACTTGTGGTGTGTGTGTGTACTTGTGGTGTGTGTGTGTGTACGTGTGGTGTGTGTGTGTGTGTGTACCTGTGGTGTGTGTGTACGTATGGTGTGTGTGTGTGTGTGTGTGTGTGTGTGTGTGTGTGTGTGTGTGTGTGTGTGTGTGTGTGTGTGTGTGTGTGTGTGTGTGTGTGTGTGTGTGTGTGTGTGTGTGTGTGTGTGTACCTGTGGTGTGTGTGTACTTGTGGTGTGTGCATGTGTGTGTACTTGTGGAGTGTGTGTGTGTGTGTACTTGTGGTGTGTGAGTACCTGTGGTGTTAGTATACCTGTGGTGTTAGTGTACCTGTGGTGTGTGTGTACCTGTGGTGTTAGTGTACCTGTGGTGTGTGTGTACCTGTGGTGTTAGTTAACCTGTGGTGTGTGTGTACTTGTGGTGTTAGTGTACCTGTGGTGTATGTGTACCTGTGGTGTTAGTGTACCTGTGGTGTGTGTGTACCTGTGGTGTTAGTGTACCTGTGGTGTTAGTGTACCTGTGGTGTTAGTGTACCTGTGGTGTATGTGTACCTGTGGTGTTAGTGTACCTGTGGTGTATGTGTACCTGTGGTGTTAGTGTACCTGTGGTGTATGTGTACCTGTGGTGTTAGTGTACCTGTGGTGTGTGTGTACCTGTGGTGTTAGTGTACCTGTGGTGTGTGAGTACCTGTGGTGTTAGTATACCTGTGGTGTGTGTGTACCTGTGGTGTTAGTATACCTGTGGTGTGTGTGTACCTGTGGTGTATGTGTACCTGTGGTGTTAGTGTACCTGTGGTGTATGTGTACCTGTGGTGTTAGTGTACCTGTGGTGTGTGTGTACCTGTGGTGTTAGTGTACCTGTGGTGTGTGAGTACCTGTGGTGTTAGTATACCTGTGGTGTGTGTGTACCTGTGGTGTTAGTATACCTGTGGTGTGTGTGTACTTGTGGTGTGTGTGTGTACTTGTGGTGTGTGTGTGTACTTGTGGTGTGTGTGTGTACTTGTGGTGTGTGTGTGTGTACGTCTGTTTGTGTGTGTGTGTGTGTGTACCTGTGGTGTGTGTGTACTTGTGGTGTGTGTGTGTGTGTGTAGTCTGTGTGTGTGTGTGTGTGTGTGTGTGTGTGTGTGTGTTTGGCTGTGTGTGTGTGTGTGTGTGTGTGTGTGTTTGTGTGTGTGTGTGTGTGTGTGTACCTGTTTGGGTGTGTGTGTACTTGTGGTGTGTGCTGTTTGTGTGTGTACTTGTGGTGTGTGTGTGTGTGTGTACTTGTGGTGTGTGAGTACCTGTGGTGTTAGTATACCTGTGGTGTTAGTGTACCTGTGGTGTGTGTGTACCTGTGGTGTTAGTGTACCTGTGGTGTGTGTGTACCTGTGGTGTTAGTGTACCTGTGGTGTGTGTGTACTTGTGGTGTTAGTGTACCTGTGGTGTATGTGTACCTGTGGTGTTAGTGTACCTGTGGTGTTAGTGTACCTGTGGTGTGTGTGTACCTGTGGTGTTAGTGTACCTGTGGTGTTAGTGTACCTGTGGTGTATGTGTACCTGTGGTGTTAGTGTACCTGTGGTGTATGTGTACCTGTGGTGTTAGTGTACCTGTGGTGTATGTGTACCTGTGGTGTTAGTGTACCTGTGGTGTGTGTGTACCTGTGGTGTTAGTGTACCTGTGGTGTGTGAGTACCTGTGGTGTTAGTATACCTGTGGTGTGTGTGTACCTGTGGTGTTAGTATACCTGTGGTGTGTGTGTACCTGTGGTGTGTGTAGCTGTTTCTCCGCCTTAGCGTGATTGATCAAAAGTTTCGCATTTCTCTTTTTTTGGGGGGGGGGGGATTCAGACACCTCCTACTCAACTTCTGATGTCTTAATAGCCCATACTTACTGTCTACCAAGCAGGATTGGTGGTCTGGAATGGACCATGGTGATATGAGAGACAGAGAGGAGTGAGGACATGCTGAGAGGTCATATAGCCAATAGTTGTGCTCTGACCTCTGAAGAAGTCCATTACGCCTCCACAACCATCCTCAGACAACACACACACACACACACACACACACACACACACACACCACAACTATCCTCAGACACACACACAACACACACACACACACACACACACACACACACACACACTCAGACACACACACACACACACACACACACACCACAACTATCCTCAGACAACACACACACGCCACACACACACACACACACACACACACACACACACACACACACACACACACACACACACACACACACACACACACACACACACACACACACCACAACCTTCCTCAGACAACATACACACACACACCACAGCCATCCTCAGACAACACACAAACACACACACACACACACACACACACACACACACACACACACACACACACACACACACACACACCACAACATCCATCCTCACGTCGATAGACAGACAACACACACACCACAACATCCATCCTCACGTCGACAGACAGACAACACACACACCTCCACCACCACCTGCAGCTCTCACATATCGATAGACATCTGTTTCATTGATGCCATTGGAGCGCTGCAGACCTGCTTGAATCTACTTCTCGCCTCACAAAGTTTCTCTGAACACCTTAGGAACATAAACCAGAGGAGGCTGGTGGGAGGAGCTATAGGAGGACGGGCTCATTGTAATGGATGGAATGAAATTAATGGAAGGGTATCAAACACATCAAACATAGGAAGCCACATGTTTGACTCTGTTCCGTTAATTCCATTCCAGCCATTACAATGAGCCCGTTCTCCTATAGCTCCTCCCACCAGCCTCCTCTGACGTAGACGTTATTCTCCACGGTCAGCGTGACACCGATGTACACTACTTTCATATCATAACACCTATCATCGATAGCGAGGGAGACACACTGTAGCATCATCTCATGACGTTAATGGTGTCTGACAGCTACAGTACGTACTGTCCTAGAATCATGACATTAATGGTGTCTGACAGCTACAGTACGTACTGTCCTAGAATCATGACATTAATGGTGTCTGACAGCTACAGTACGCACTGTCCTAGAATCATGACATTAATGGTGTCTGACAGCTACAGTACGTACTGTCCTAGAATCATGACATTAATGGTGTCTGACAGCTACAGTATGTACTGTCCTAGAATCATGACATTAATGGTGTCTGACAGCTACAGTACGTACTGTCCTAGAATCATGACATTAATGGTGTCTGACAGCTACAGTACGTACTGTCCTAGAATCATGACATTAATGGTGTCTGACAGCTACAGTACGTACTGTCCTAGAATCATGACATTAATGGTGTCTGACAGCTACAGTACGTACTGTCCTAGAATCATGACATTAATGGTGTCTGACAGCTACAGTACGTACTGTCCTAGAATCATGACATTAATGGTGTCTGACAGCTACAGTACGTACTGTCCTAGAATCATGACATTAATGGTGTCTGACAGCTACAGTGCACGTACTGTCCTAGAATCATGACATTAATGGTGTCTGACAGCTACAGTACGTACTGTCCTAGAATCATGACATTAATGGTGTCTGACAGCTACAGTACGTACTGTCCTAGAATCATGACATTAATGGTGTCTGACAGCTACAGTATGTACTGTCCTAGAATCATGACATTAATGGTGTCTGACAGCTACAGTACGTACTGTCCTAGAATCATGACATTAATGGTGTCTGACAGCTACAGTACGTACTGTCCTAGAATCATGACATTAATGGTGTCTGACAGCTACAGTACGTACTGTCCTAGAATCATGACATGAATAGTGTCTGACAGCTACAGTACGTACTGTCCTAGAATCATGACATTAATGGTGTCTGACAGCTACAGTATGTACTGTCCTAGAATCATGACATGGTGTCTGACAGCTACAGTACGTACTGTCCTAGAATCATGACATTAATGGTGTCTGACAGCTACAGTACGTACTGTCCTAGAATCATGACATTAATGGTGTCTGACAGCTACAGTATGTACTGTCCTAGAATCATGACATGAATGGTGTCTGACAGCTACAGTACGTACTGTCCTAGAATCATGACATTAATGGTGTCTGACAGCTACAGTACGTACTGTCCAGAATCATGACATGAATGGTGTCTGACAGCTACAGTACGTACTGTCCTAGAATCATGACATTAATGGTGTCTGACAGCTACAGTACGTACTGTCCTAGAATCATGACATTAATGGTGTCTGACAGCTACAGTATGTACTGTCCTAGAATCATGACATTAATGGTGTCTGACAGCTACAGTACGTACTGTCCTAGAATCATGACATTAATGACTGTCCTAGAATCATGACATTAATAGTGTGTCTGACAGAATCATGACATTAAGTACGTACTGTCCTAGAATCATGACATTAATGGTGTCTGACAGCTACAGTACGTACTGTCCTAGAATCATGACATTAATGGTGTCTGACAGCTACAGTACGTACTGTCCTGGAATCATGACATTAATGGTGTCTGACAGCTACAGTATGTACTGTCCTAGAATCATGACATGAATAGTGTCTGAATACAGTACGTGTCCTGGAATCATGACATTAATGGTGTCTGACAGCTACAGTACGTACTGTCCTAGAATGACATTAATGACATTAATGGTGTCTGACAGCTACAGTACAGTACTGTCCTAGAATCATGACATTAATGGTGTCTGACAGCTGACAGTACGTACTGTCCTAGAATCATGACATTAATGGTGTCTGACAGCTACAGTACGTACTGTCCTAGAATGACATGAGCATTAGAATGGTGTCTGACAGCTACAGTATGTACTGTCCTAGAATCATGACATTAATGGTGTCTGACAGCTACAGTACGTACTGTCCTAGAATCATGACATTAATGGTGTCTGACAGCTACAGTACGTACTGTCCTAGAATCATGACATTAATGGTGTCTGACAGCTACAGTACGTACTGTCCTAGAATCATGACATGAATTACAGTATGGTGTATCATGACATGGTGTCTGACAGCTACAGTACGTACTGTCCTGGAATCCATTAGTCTGACAGCTACATACTGTCCATGACATTAATGGTGTCTGACAGCTACAGTACACTGTCCTAGAATCATGACATTAATGGTGTCTGACAGCTACAGTACGTACTGTCCTAGAATCATGACATGAATAGTGTCTGACAGCTACAGTACGTACTGTCCTAGTATCATGACATTAATGGTGTCTGACAGCTACAGTACGTACTGTCCTAGAATCATGACATTAATGGTGTCTGACAGCTACAACGTACTGTCCTAGAATCATGACATTAATGGTGTCTGACAGCTACAGTACATACTGTCCTAGAATCATGACATTAATGGTGTCTGACAGCTACAGTACGTACTGTGCTAGAATCATGACATGAATAGTTGACAGCTACACGTACTGTCCTAGAATCATGACATTAATGGTGTCTGACAGCTACAGTACGTACTGTCCTAGAATCATAACATGAATGGTGTCTGACAACAGTACGTACTGTCCTAGAATCATGACATGAATAGTGTCTGACAGCTACAGTACGTAAAGAATCATGAATGGTGTCTGACAGCTACAGTTGTTGTCCTGAATCATGACATTAATGGTGTCTGACAGCTACAGTACGTACTGTCCTAGAATCATGACATGAATAGTGTCTGACACTACAGTACGTACTGTCCTAGAATCATGACATTAATGGTGTCTGACAGCTACAGTATGTACTGTCCTAGAATCATGACATGGTGTCTGACAGCTACAGTACGTACTGTCCTAGAATCATGACATGGTGTCTGACAGCTACAGTATGTACTGTCCTAGAATCATGACATTAATGGTGTCTGACAGCTACAGTACGTACTGTCCTAGAATCATGACATGAATAGTGTCTGACAGCTACAGTACGTACTGTCCTAGAATCATGACATGAATAGTGTGTGTCTGCTAAATGACTTAAATGTAAATGTAATGTGTCTGACAGCTACAGTATGTATGTCCTAGAATCATGACATTAATGGTGTCTGACAGCTACAGTACGTACTGTCCTAGAATCATGACATTAATGGTGTCTGACAGCTACAGTACGTACTGTCCTAGAATCATGACATTAATGGTGTCTGACAGCTACAGTACGTACTGTCCTAGAATCATGACATGAATGGTGTCTGACAGCTACAGTATGTACTGTCCTAGTATCATGACATTAATGGTGTCTGACAGCTACAGTACGTACTGTCCTGGAATCATGACATTAATGGTGTCTGACAGCTACAGTACGTACTGTCCTAGAATCATGACATTAATGGTGTCTGACAGCTACAACGTACTGTCCTAGAATCATGACATTAATGGTGTCTGACAGCTACAGTACGTACTGTCCTAGAATCATGACATGAATAGTGTCTGACAGCTACAGTACGTACTGTCCTAGTATCATGACATTAATGGTGTCTGACAGCTACAGTACGTACTGTCCTAGAATCATGACATTAATGGTGTCTGACAGCTACAGTACGTACTGTCCTAGAATCATGACATTAATGGTGTCTGACAGCTACAGTACGTACTGTCCTAGAATCATGACATTAATGGTGTTGACAGCTACAGTACGTACTGAAATCATGACATTAATGGTGTCTGACAGCTGGTACTGTCCTGGAATCATGACATTAATGGTGTCTGACAGCTACAACGTACTGTCCTAGAATCATGACATGAATAGTGTCTGACAGCCCGACTGTCCTGGAATCATGACATTAATGGTGTCTGACAGCTACAGTACGTACTGTCCTGGAATCATGACATTAATGGTGTCTGACAGCTACAGTATAATGTCCTAGAATCATGACATTAATGGTGTCTGACAGCTACAGATCGTACTGTCCTAGAATCATGACATTAATGGTGTCTGACAGCTACAGTATGTACTGTCCTAGAATCATGACATTAATGGTGTCTGACAGCTACAGTACGTACTGTCCTAGAATCATTTCTACAGTATGTACTGTCCTAGAATCATGACATTAATGGTGTCTGGACAGCTACAGTACATACTGTCCTAGAATCATGACATTAATGGTGTCTGACAGCTACAGTATGTACTGTCCTAGAATCATGACATTAATGGTGTCTGACAGCTACAGTACGTACTGTCCTAGAATCATGACATTAATGGTGTCTGACAGCTACAGTACGTACTGTCCTAGAATCATGACATTAATAGTGTCTGACAGCTACAGTATGTACTGTCCTAGAATCATGACATTAATGGTGTCTGACAGTTACAGTATGTACTGTCCTAGAATCATGACATTAATGGGCCCTACGTACTGTCCTAGAATCATGACATGAATAGTGTCTGAAAAGTACTGTCCTAGAATCACATTATGGTGTCTGACAATGTAGTCCTAGAATCATGACATTAATGGTGTGTGACAGCTACAGTACGTACTGTCCTAGAATCATGACATTAATGGTGTCTGACAACAGTACGTACTGTCCTAGAATCATGACATTAATGGTGTCTGACAGGTACAACGTACTGTCCTAGAATCATGACATTAATGGTGTCTGACAGCTACAGTACGTACTGTCCTAGAATCATGACATGAATGGTGTCTGACAGCTACAGTACGTACTGTCCTAGAATCATGACATTAATGGTGTCTGACAGCTACAGTACGTACTGTCCTAGAATCATGACATGAATAGTGTCTGACAGCTACAGTACGTACTGTCCTAGAATCATGACATTAATGGTGTCTGACAGCTACAGTACGTACTGTCCTAGAATCATGACATTAATGGTGTCTGACAGCTACAGTACGTACTGTCCTAGAATCATGACATTAATGGTGTCTGACAGCTACAGTGTACTGTCCTAGAATCATGACATTAATAGTGTCTGACAGCTACTACGTACTGTCCTAGAATCTGACATTAATGGTGTCTGACAGCTACAGTACGTACTGTCCTAGAATCATGACATTAATGGTGTCTGACAGCTACAGTACGTACTGTCCTAGAATCATGACATTAATGGTGTCTGACAGCTACAGTACGTACTGTCCTAGAATCATGACATTAATGGTGTCTGACAGCTACAGTACGTATGTCCTAGAATCATGACATTAATAGTGTCTGACAGCTACAGATACGTACTACGTCCTAGAATCATGACATTAATGGTGTCTGACAGCTACAGTAAGTACTGTCCTAGAATCATGACATGAATAGTGTCTGACAGCTACAGTACGTACTGTCCTGGAATCATGACATTAATGGTGTCTGACAGCTACAGTACGTACTGTCCTGGAATCATGACATTAATGGTGTCTGACAGCTACAGTACGTACTGTCCTAGTATCATTTCAAAAAAATCGAATCACATGTTATTTGTCACACGCTCCGAATACAACAGGTGTAGTAGACCTTACCGTGAAATGCTTAGTTACAAGCCCTTAACCAACAATGCAGTTCAAGAAATAGAGTTAAGAAAATATTTACTAAATAATCTAAAAATAAAATAAAAAGTAACAAAAATTGTAACACAATAAAAGAATTACATACAGTGGGTACTGTTACCGAGTCAATGTGCAGGGGGTACAGGTTAGTCATGGTAATTTGTAAATGGAGGTAGGGGTAAAGTGACTATAGATAACAAACAGCGAGTGGCAGCAGTGTAAAAACAAAGGGACGAGGGGTGGAGGTCATAGACTTGGTGCTCTGGTACCACTTGCCATGTGGTATAAGAGAGACCTGTCTATGACTTGGGTGGCTGGAGTCTTTGACCATTTTTTGGGCGTTCCTCTGACACCGCCTGGTATATACTGTACTGTAGGTCCTGGAGGCTTGAAGCTTGGCCCCAGTGACGTACTGGGCCGTACGCACCACCCTCTGTATCGCCTTACGGTCAGATGCCAAGTAGTTGCCATACCAGGCGGTGATGCAACCTGTTAGATGCTCTCATGGTGCAGCTGTAGAAATTTTTGAGGTCATCAACTTTTCAGTCTTCAGGTGTTGTTGTGTCCTCTTCACAACTGTCTTGGTGTGTTTGAACCATGATAGTTTGTTAGTGATGAGGACGCCAAGGCGACCCGCTCCACTACAGCCCTGTCGATGTTAATGGAGGCACGTTCGGTCCACTTTCCTGTAGTCCACGATCAGCTCCTTTGACTTGCTCACATTGCAGTAGGCTACGGACACATAACAACAGTTGAAAATTACGTCTGGAAAACAAACCACCCACTAAATATCCCTTCAAGAGAACTAATCGGTGTGACCACACTACAAGCCATACAAATGACTCATTTTTTCATTCACAGCACTGGAACGAGGGTGGAATTTCCATCTATGATTCTCCCGACTGCAGCAGAGAGAGGTCATTTAGGCATCCCAAATTACACTCTATTACCTATATAATGTAACATGACCAGATCCCTTTGGCCTGTGTCCCAAACGGCACCTTTTCCATATGTAGTGATTGGGCCCTGGTTAAAAGTAGAGCAATATAAAGGGAATAGGGCCCAGGCCCTGGTTAAAAGTAGTGCACTATAAAGGGAGTAGGGCCCTGGGCCCTGGTTAAAAGTAGAGCACTATAAAGGGAGTAGGGCCCTATAGGCCCTGGTTAAAAGTAGTGCACTATAAAGGGAGTAGGGCCCTGGGCCCTGGTTAAAAGTAGTGCACTATAAAGGGAGTAGGGCCCTATAGGCCCTGGTTAAAAGAGGTGCACATTAGGGCCCTATACCTGGTTAAAAGTAGTGCACTATAAAGGGAGTAGGGCCCTGGGCCCTGGTTAAAAGTAGTGCACTATAAAGGGAGTAGGGCCCTGGGCTGGTTAAAAGTGGGGCACTATAAAGGAAAAGGGTGCCAGGCACACAAATAGGACAATTAGAGGCATGATGATCGTGATGCCTCACTCACCATTCGCACGCAAAAAAACCACACACTTTGCTGTGAGGCTTTGTTAGCTCTCTGCTTGTTGCTTAACGCTAACAAGGAAAATAGGAGACACAGAGGCAAAAATGCACGTACGGATGCAAAAATGACTTAGTTAGATAATAAACAGATGATTAGATATGGTGCCTAATTACCCAGGCACCAAATATTATCAACTCCATTCACCTCAGGGGCTAGCTACCCAGGCACCAAATGTCATCAACTCCATTCACCCAGGGACTACCCAGGCACCAAATATAATCAACTCCATTCACCCAGGGGCAGCTACCCAGGCACCAAATGTCATCAACTCCATTCACCCCAGGGACTAGCTACCCAGGCATCAAATGTCATCAACTCCATTCACCTCAGGGGCTAGCTACCCAGGCACCAAATATAATCAACTCCATTCACCCCAGGGACTAGCTACCCAGGCACCAAATGTCATCAACTCCATTCACCTCAGGGGCTAGCTACCCAGGCACCAAATATAATCAACTCCATTCACCTCAGGGGCTAGCTACCCAGGCACCAAATATAATCAACTCCATTCACCCCAGGGACTAGCTACCCAGGCATCAAATGAAATCATAAATCCCTTTGTCACAAGGGGAAATGAAGCTTGTTGTGTGGAACAGGGAGCGACAGTTGAATGCAAGCTTCACCATTTGTTTTTATTTATTGTTCCACCATTTCTAGCCTGTCTATCTTTTGGTAACAGGGTTGAGGTGTTGTGCTCAACCCCCTCAGTTTTTCACCACAGAACACCAGAAAATGGCCCGAAAAGAGTAAAACCAGCTCACCTGCTATGATTTGACTATTAGATTAAAATATTTAAAAAGGAATAGTTAAACCATATATTTTCACCAAATATTCTTCTGTATGCAAGATGACACTTATGTATGTCATTGCCCCTACTGTTGACCGGGCTATGTTAAAGCTGCAATCTGACCTCGTTACCTTACAGAAAGCCCTGATTGGTTTACAACTGCCGCTTAATGCAGACAAGACAAGTCATTGGATGGTTCTCCAATCAATCAACAAGACTAAATATATGTTGTTTTCTAGTTGCCCCCCCACCAAAAAAAAAAAAAAAAATCAAATGGACTACATATTTAGTCATTGGATGGTTCTCCAATCAATCATGCTTCTGCCTATAAATATCTGCTTATAGAGACATACCCCAAGAGACTTGCAGCTGTAATTACTGCAAAAGGTGGCTCTACGTAGTATTGACTTTCCGGGAGGTGAATAGATATGCACGCTCAAGTTTTCAGTATTTTTTTCTTATTTCTTGTTTGTTTCACAATAAAAATATTTTACATCTTCAAAGTGGTAGGCATGTTTTGTAAATCAAATGATACAAATCCCCCCAAAAAATCTATTTCATTTCCAGGTTGTAAGGCAACAAAATAGGAAAAATGCCAAGTGGGGGTGAATACTTTCACAAGCCACTGTAAATCAATGTAAAACTTTGTTACATTTACAGAAATAAAAGAGTTAAAATGAGGGACAGACATAAATGAATCACCAATCACATTAAATAAATAATCATCTTCAGAAAGGACTTTTGTCAAAGCTATAAAATTACTATGTCTTTAAAATGATGGGGAAACTTAGACATTTTGGGGGGGTTAAAATCTTCCTAGAAGTGACACAGGGTTCATAAAGTGACCGTTCAAAACGCTGAATTTCGGCACTTTATCAAGCCTGTTTTCATATAAAAACAAACAGATTTATGTAGTCTATGTCAAAGGCCATGTTTCTCTAGGACTGGCACAAGTGTCACGGGAGCCGGCTGCAGGCGACCAATAAAAACAAATGGAAGTATGGAGGTAGATTGGTGCCAACAGAAATTAGGGGTTAAATATGTATCCAGAAAAACTTGGATTTTCCTGAGCTTTATTATCAAATCAAATCAAATCAAATTTATTTATATAGCCCTTCGTACATCAGCTGATATCTCAAAGTGCTGTACAGAAACCCAGCCTAAAACCCCAAACAGCAAGCAATGCAGGTGTAGAAGCACGGTGGCTAGGAAAAACTCCCTAGAAAAGCCAAAACCTAGGAAGAAACCTAGAGAGGAACCAGGCTATGTGGGGTGGCCAGTCCTCTTCTGGCTGTGCCGGGTAGAGATTATAACAGAACATGGCCAAGATGTTCAAATGTTCATAAATGACCAGCATGGTCGAATAATAATAAGGCAGAACAGTTGAAACTGAGCAGCAGCACGGCCAGGTGGACTGGGGACAGCAAGGAGTCATCATGTCAAGTAGTCCTGGGGCATGGTCCTAGGGCTCAGGTCAGTTGAAACTGGAGCAGCAGCACGGCCAGGTGGACTGGGGACAGCAAGGAGTCATCATGTCAGGTAGTCCTGGGGCATGGTCCTAGGGCTCAGGTCCTCCGAGAGAGAGAAGGAGAGAATTAGAGAACGCACACTTAGATTCACACAGGACACCGAATTGGACAGGAGAAGTACTCCAGATATAACAAACTGACCCCAGCCCCCCGACACATAAACTACTGCAGCATAAATACTGGAGGCTGAGACAGGAGGGGTCAGGAGACACTGTGGCCCCACCCGAGGACACCCGGGGACAGGGCCAAACAAGAAGGATATAACCCCACCCACTTTGCTAAAGCACAGCCCCCACACCACTGGAGGGATATCTTCAACCACCAACTTACCATCCTGAGACAAAGCTGAGTATAGCCCGCAAAGATCTCCGCCACGGCACAACCCAAGGGGGGGCGCCAACCCAGACAGGATGACCACATCAGTGAATCAACCCACTCAGGTGACGCACCCCCTCCAGGGACGGCATGAGAGAGCCCCAGCAAGCCAGTGACTCAGCCCCTGTAACAGGGTTAGAGGCAGAGAATCCCAGTGGAAAGAGGGGAACCGGCCAGGCAGAGACAGCAAGGGTGGTTCGTTGCTCCAGAGCCTTTCCGTTCACCTTCCCACTCCTGGGCCAGACTACACTCAATCATATGACCCACTGAAGAGATGAGTCTTCAGTAAAGACTTAAAGGTTGAGACCGAGTTTGCGTCTCTGACATGGGTAGGCAGACCGTTCCATAAAAATGGAGCTCTATAGGAGAAAGCCCTGCCTCCAGCTGTTTGCTTAGAAATTCTAGGGACAATTAGGAGGCCTGCGTCTTGTGACCGTAGCGTACGTGTAGGTATGTACGGCAGGACCAAATCAGAGAGATAGGTAGGAGCAAGCCCATGCAATGCTTTGTAGGTTAGCAGTAAAACCTTGAAATCAGCCCTTGCTTTGACAGGAAGCCAGTGTAGGGAGGCTAGCACTGGAGTAATATGATCCAATTTTTGGTTCTAGTCAGGATTCTAGCAGCCGTATTTAGCACTAACTGAAGTTTATTTAGTGCTTTATCCGGGTAGCCGGAAAGTAGAGCATTGCAGTAGTCTAACCTAGAAGTGACAAAAGCATGGATTAATTTTTCTGCATCATTTTTGGACAGAAAGTTTCTGATTTTTGCAATGTTACGTAGATGGAAAAAAGCTGTCCTTGAAATGGTCTTGATATGTTCTTCAAAAGAGAGATCAGGGTCCAGAGTAACGCCGAGGTCCTTCACAGTTTTATTTGAGATGACTGTACAACCATTAAGATTAATTGTCAGATTCAACAGAAGATCTCTTTGTTTCTTGGGACCTAGAACAAGCATCTCTGTTTTATCCGAGTTTAAAAGTAGAAAGTTTGCTGCCATCCACTTCCTTATGTCTGAAACACATGCTTCTAGCGAGGGCAATTTTGGGGCTTCACCATGTTTCATTGAAATGTACAGCTGTGTATCATCCGCATAGCAGTGAAAGTTAACATTATGTTTTCGAATAACATCCCCAAGAGGTAAAATATATAGTGAAAACAACAGCGGTCCTAAAACGGAACCTTGAGGAACACCGAAATTTACAGTTGATTTGTCAGAGGACAAACCATCCACAGAGACAAACTGATATCTTTCCGACAGATAAGATCTAAACCAGGCCAGAACTTGTCCGTGTAGACCAATTTGGGTTTCCAATCTCTCCAAAAGAATGTGGTGATCGATGGTATCAAAAGCAGCACTAAGGTCTAGGAGCACGAGGACAGATGCAGAGCCTCGGTCCGATGCCATTAAAATGTCATTTACCACCTTCACAAGTGCCGTCTCAGTGCTATGATGGGGTCTAAAACCAGACTGAAGCATTTCATATACATTGTTTGTCTTCAGGAAGGCAGTGAGTTGCTGAGCAACAGCCTTTTCTAAGATTTTTGAGAGGAATGGAAGATTCGATATAGGCCGATAGTTTTTTATATTTTCTGGGTCAAGGTTTGGCTTTTTCAAGAGAGGCTTTATTACTGCCACTTTTAGTGAGTTTGGTACACATCCGGTGGATAGAGAGCCGTTTATTATGTTCAACATAGGAGGGCCAAGCACAGGAAGCAGCTCTTTCAGTAGTTTAGTTGGAATAGGGTCCAGTAAGCAGCTTGAAGGTTTAGAGGCCATGATTATTTTCATCATTGTGTCAAGAGATATAGTACTAAAACACTTGAGCGTCTCTCTTGATCCTAGGTCCACGCAGAGTTGTGCAGACTCAGGACAACTGAGCTTTGAAGGAATACGCAGATTTAAAGAGGAGTCTGTAATTTGCTTTCTAATAATCATAATTTTTTCCTCAAAGAAGTTCATGAATTTATCACTGCTAAAGTGAAAGTCATCCTCTCTTGGGGAATGCTGCTTTTAGTTAGCTTTGCGACCGTATCAAAAAAGGAATTTTGGATTGTTCTTATTGTCCTCAATTAAGTTAGAAAAATAGGATGATCGAGCAGCAGTAAGGGCTCTTCGGTACTGCACGGTACTGTCTTTCCAAGCTAGACGGAAGACTTCCAGTTTGGTGTGGCGCCATTTCCGTTCCAATTTTCTGGAAGCTTGCTTCAGAGCTCGGGTATTTTCTGTGTACCAGGGAGCTAGTTTCTTATGAGAAATGTTTTTAGTTTTTAGGGTGCAACTGCATCTAGGGTATTGCGCAAGGTTAAATTGAGTTCCTCAGTTAGGTGGTTAACTGATTTTTGTCCTCTGGTGTCATTGGGTAGACAGAGGGAATCTGGAAGGACATCAAGGAATCTTTGTGTTGTCTGTGAATTTATAGCACGACTTTTGATGTTCCTTGGTTGGGGTCTGAGCAGATTATTTGTTGCAATTGCAAACGTAATAAAATGGTGGTCCGATAGTCCTGGATTATGAGGAAAACATTAAGATCCACAACATTTATTCCATGGGACAAAACTAGGTCCAGCGTATGACTGTGACAGTGAGTGGGTCCAGAGACATGTTGGACAAAACCCACTGAGTCGATGATGGCTCCGAAAGCCTTTTGGAGTGGGTCTGTGGACTTTTCCATGTGAATATTAAAGTCACCAAAGATTAGAATATTATCTGCTATGACTACAAGGTCCGATAGGAATTCAGGGAACTCAGTGAGGAACGCTGTATATGACCCAGGAGGCCTGTAAACAGTAGCTATAAAAAGTGATTGAGTAGGCTGCATAGATTTCATGACTAGAAGCTCAAAAGACGAAAACGTCATTTTTATATCTTCGAGATATAGGACAGACACTTCAAAACCTTATTCCTTATGATTTATTTTTGACATTTATGAATGTGTTAATCAATGCATTTATATGGGCTATATTCGTCAAGGGAAAATTCAAAATTGTATCAAATCATTTTTACATTTTTTGGGGGGCATACCTAAACCTGTCCTAAAATTCTAAATCAAATAGCTAAATGATTCTCCGTGGTATGACCAATTCCATGTTAGCTTAGTACCCTCCTGGCAATCACCCCCCAACAGCTTAAAGACTTTAGACTTTAAACAAGTAAGAAGTATGTGTGTGTGCGTGAGTGTGTGCCCGTGCCCGTGCCCGTGCCCGTGCCCGTGCCCGTGCCCGTGCCCATGTGTGAACCACAGGAGGACACAACCTTGTCGAATTCTGACTACAGAACCTTTAAACACCCATAACACCCTCTTAAAAAGAGTTATGGAACCCATTTAACCCCCCCCCCCCCAGTGCTTCGTCACTGACAATCCCCATAACTGATATGAAAAATACAACAAAAACACGAGAGACAGTGCCAGTATAATGAGAGATCTGATGAGGAATGAGTGTATAAAGGAAAGAAATGAGATTGTTTAATCCCATAATGAATTCCAATCTCAGACAATAAGCCAGCGAAGAGAGACGCTGATTAAAGTAAGGCTGTCAAGGTAGTTGTTTTTTTAAGTTTTTTTTTTACATTGAGATGTAACATTGTATACCTCTGTGATCTAGCCAACTCCACTGCTCACAGTTCAAGCCAATCATGATGACGAGTGACAAGTAGTTGGCATGACAGCACAAACAGGCTGGCACTCAGGCGAGAATCATTTATTTTTTTCATAGTGAACGTCCTCTCCTTTCTGTAAGAAAGCTAAAGTGTACCAATACACTAATGTAGAGCAGATTTTACTGGGCTGGTAGGGTATAGAAACAGGGGTCAATAAAATAGCAGTGTGCTGTCTACTCCAATGTTTTCTATAGTGGCTGTAAAGTCCAACTCCAGACCAGAAAGGTCCAGGATTTCAATTTCTCTCTCTCTCCCTCTTTCTCTCTCCTTCTCACTCTTTCTCTCCTCTCTCTTTCTCTCTCCTCTCTCTTTCTCTCTCCTCTCTCTTTCTCTCTCCTCTCTCTTTCTCTCTCCTCTCTCTTTCTCTCTCCTCTCTCTTTCTCTCTCTCTCCCTCTTTCTCTCCTCTCTCTACAGACCCTGCATACTGACATGATATGTCTCATCCATCACTTCTATCTCTCTCTCCCTCTTTCTCTCTCCTCTCTCTTTCTCTCTCCTCTCTCTTTCTCTCTCCTCTCTCTTTCTCTCTCCTCTCTCTTTCTCTCTCCTCCCTCTTTCTCTCTCCTCTCTCTTTCTCTCTCCTCTCTCTTTCTCTCTCCTCTCTCTTTCTCTCCTCTCTCTACAGACCCTGCATACTGACATGATATGTCTCATCCATCACTTCTCTCTCTCTCTCCTCTCTCTTTCTCTCCTCTCTCTTTCTCTCTCCTCTCTCTTTCTCTCTCCTCTCTCTTTCTCTCTCCTCTCTCTTTCTCTCTCCTCCCTCTTTCTCTCTCCTCTCTCTTTCTCTCTCCTCTCTCTTTCTCTCCTCTCTCTACAGACCCTGCATACTGACATGATATGTCTCATCCATCACTTCTATCTATCTCTCCCTCTTTCTCTCTCCTCCCTCTTTCTCTCTCCTCTCTCTTTCTCTCTCCTCTCTCTTTCTCTCCTCTCTCTACAGACCCTGCATACTGACATCAGATATCTCACCTACCACTTCTATCTCTCTCTCTCTCCCCCGTGTCTCTCTCTCTCCCCAGTTTCTCTCTCTCTGTTTTTGTTTGGAGTAGTTTTGTTTTCTCATTTATTTCCCGGGCCAGTGTAATTGGCTACTGGAGAAATCGTATAATTGCTCGGCCGTGGCCTGAATATTTGTTAGGTGAGTTAAATAAAGAGTAACGACGTGGACGTCTTCCTTTGTACTAATCTCTGTGTGTGTGTGTGTGTGTGTGTGTGTGTGTGTGTGTGTGTGTGTGTGTGTGTGTGTGTGTGTGTGTGTGTGTGTGTGTGTGTGTGTGTGTGTGTGTGTGTGTGTGTGTGTGTGTGTGTGTGTGTGTGTGTGTGTGTGTGTGTGTGAGTGAGAGAGAGAGAGAGAGAGAGAGCGAGCGAGAGACACTCCCCATTCCGTTTCTTTGTCTCAGCTCCCAGTTTCTTTAAGATTAATGGGTAGGGCCAAACCCTTTTTAAAGCTCATTCATTACAGGCTGTACACACACACAACACTATGAATTACCTTCTCTCTCTGTCGTTACGCTCCAGACAGACATCTTTGTGCTGTTCTCTATTACCATGTCTCACCTGGACCTGCATTGGTTTGTGGTGTGTGTGTGTGTGTGTGTGGGTGGGTAGCATGACTAAGTGTGGTGAAGAAGGCACAACAGTGCCTCGTCAACCTCAGGAGGCGGAACAAATTTGACTTGGCCCCTAAAACCCATAAACTTGGATTTATTTATTTTATTTGAATAGCACAATCACACAAGACAACACAACACAACTTTGGTTGATATTTAATTGAGTTGTTGACAACCGAGTTGGAGTCCAACTTGAACATGGCAACAATATAAAGTTAAATACAGGTTAAATAAAATAATTTTAAAAATATATATATATATCATAATTTAACCACCAGAATGCTACTATTACAAGTGTCGTGAAGGCTGTTTGGGAGTGTTTATCCGACTGGATAAAATAATAATAATAATTTTAAAACCAAAGTTGGTTTTGCACACAATTATGATGCTGCATCACTATCTATCCTTAGAAGACTTGCATGGTTTAATCATTCTACTGTGGTACGTACCACAGGTACATAAAACATCTCCTCCTAGCTCAGCCAAGGTCAGTGTGATAGTGACACCGGGCACCAGTTCTGCATTCCAAATGGCAACCAATTTGCTACGTTGTTGACCATGGTCCGTAGGGCTCTAAACGAGTGCACTATGTCCATAGGGCTCTGGTCAACAGTAGTGTCCATGTTACTTGTCAGGACTCCTTTAGCTATATGGACCATAAACTATGTTTTATGTATCTAGTCAGGACTCCTTTAGCTATAGGGGCCCTAAGATGTGAATGCTCCTTGATTGAAATGCAGCTGCCAGAAAAACTAGATGGTATATACAGCGTATGTCTCTGAGTAAAACACAAAGACTTATGGGACATTATCATTAATATATAATCATAGAAAAACATAGGACTTCACATCACTGGTCTTAATGGTTCTTTATAACCTAATAAACAAGGCATAGGAGGATCAGTTTCCTGTTCTGGAATAGAAGGTGAAATCACATTCAGTAAATAGCTTTAGGCCATTATCATAGACGATAGTCATCAGACATATGAAATCTTATTGGGGGACATTTCCTGGATCTGGTCTGTTTAAAAACAAAATGTTTATCTTTCAAAAATGTTATTAAGTATCTCCATTGTCAATTGATTAGTGAGATTCACATCTTTTACTCGGAGTATAAACTTTGATAAAAAAAAAAGGTTGTTTCTCTCTATGGCGTCTTGTTTGTGACTGTAGAAGTTCATACAGTACAGAACAACAACAGCAATGGAGAAGCCCATCTTCAAGCAGAGAAGAGGAGAGGACCGTGCATCTGCTGCAAGATAACACTTTCTGCTTGAAAGAAACAGACAGTGGTTTCACCAAACACATACACACGCACACACACACACACACATGCACACACACATGCACACACACACACGCACACACACGCGCACACACACACACACACACAGACACACACACACGCGCGCGCACACAAAAGAAACATACACACACAAACTGCAGGACGCGAAGGTTTGTGTTAATATTATTTGTCTTGGAGAGTCAGGGTGGAAATTGGTTTTTCGAATGAAAAGGACTTCCTGTGAAGACAAAATGACCTGTAAATGTAAATGACTGCAGAGAGGCTTTAGTAGCTGCTTAGAAGTGGAGTAGCTTTAATACCTGCTTAGAAGTGGAGTAGCTTTAGTAGCTGCTTAGAAGTGGAGTAGCTTCAGTAGCTGCTTAGAAGTGGAGTAGCTTTAGTAGCTGCTTAGAAGTGGAGTAGCTTTAGTAGCTGCTTAGAAGTGGAGTAGCTTCAGTAGCTGCTTAGAAGTGGAGTAGCTTCAGTAGCTGCTTAGAAGTGGAGTAGCTTTAGTAGCTGCTTAGAAGTGGAGTAGCTTTAGTTGCTGCTTAGAAGTGGAGTAGCTTCAGTAGCTGCTTAGAAGTGGAGTAGCTTTAGTTGCTGCTTAGAAGTGGAGTAGCTTTAGTTGCTGCTTAGAAGTGGAGTAGCTTTAGTAGCTGCTTAGAAGTGGAGTAGCTTTAGTAGCTGCTTAGAAGTGGAGTAGCTTTAGTAGCTGCTTAGAAGTGGAGTAGCTTTAGTAGCTGCTTAGAAGTGGAGTAGCTTTAGTAGCTGCTTAGAAGTGGAGTAGCTTTAGTTGCTGCTTAGAAGTGGAGTAGCTTCAGTAGCTGCTTAGAAGTGGAGTAGCTTTAGTACCTGCTTAGAAGTGGAGTAGCTTTAAAATACCTGCTTAGAAGTGGAGTAGCTTTGGTACCTGCTTAGAAATGGCGTAGCTTTAGTAGCTGCTTAGAAGTGGAGTAGCTTTAGTAGCTGCTTGGAAGTGGAGTAGCTTTAGTAGCTGCTTAGAAGTGGAGTAGCTTTAGTACCTGTTTAGACATGGCGTATCTTTAGAACGTGTTTAAACGTGGTGTAGCTTTAGTACCCATTTAGCAATCAATGGTGATGATGCCCAAGAGGAATGAGAGGGTTGTTGAGGTATGAATCATCTCTCTCAATGTACATGTTCTCTCTCTCTTTTCTCTCTCTCTCTCTCTTAAAAAACAAGGTGCTATCTAGAACATAAAACGGTTCTTCAGCTGTGCCCATAGGAGAACCATTTTTGGTTACAGGTTAAAAAATAAAAAACATTTCGGGTTCCATGTTGAACTCTTTACACAGAGAGCAAGCAATGCAGGTGTAGAAGCACGGTGGCTAGGAAAAACTCCTTCGAAAGAAAGATATCTAGAGAGGAACCTGGATGTAGCTGGTGTAGATTATACGAGTACATGGCCATTAAGTCCAGATTGTTCTTCAAGACGTTCAAACATTCAGAGATGACCAGCAGGGTCAGATAATAATAATCACAGTGGTTGTAGAGGGTGCAACAGGTCAGCACCTCAGGAGTAAATGTCAGTTGGCTTTTCAGTTGTCAAGACAAGTTAGCACGGCCAGTGTACAGATCAGTCGTAGGCAGAACAGCAGAAACTGGATCAGCAGCACGACAAGGTAGCACATCCGGTGGACAGGTCAGGGTTCCATCGCATCAGGCAGAACAGCATCACGACCAAGTGGACTGGGGACGCGGACAGCCAGGATTCGTCAGGTCAGGTAGTCCTGAGGCATGGTCCTAGGGCTCAGGTCCTCCGGAAGAGAAGAGAAAGACAGAGAGAGATAGAGCGAGGGCTGGGAGAATCAGAGTGAGCATAAGATCTTCTGGCGGTCGGTGATGTTTAAGATAAGGGAGGACCATTTTTTTAATGAGCATGGCCTTATTTCTATTGAAGCATATTGGATGACTGTCATTCAAATTCCATTCACCCAGTTCAATGTAACATCGATAGGTTTAGGCTACGACATGATAATATAGTTTTCCCTATTGTGACGACCCTCCCACTCAGTCTGCCGAATTCTTTCTCTTTGCTCTTGTTTTCCTTAATAGGATGTCGGTGGGCGGAGCCTGGAGCGTTGTCAGCGAAATGGGACACACCTGGGCTCATTCATTGGAGAGGCTCTGACAGATTTTGGTTGTGGCATTTTTGTGGTTATGTTTGTTTGCATTGGCACCTTTTAACACCCCTTATTATCACATGTATACACGCAACCACTCACTTACACTACTGATTACTGACTACACACACACACCATTGTTAATTGTATTTAGTTTACTTCAGTTAATAACTATATTTTGTCCTTCTTTATCTCCACGTTGTCTCTCGTTTTGTTACGGGCTTCGAGACGGTTCGTGACACTATACCTATCATGAGGTTGCGACAAACTAGCCTATGAATGATAGTTTACAAAGTAGGTGCACAGGTCGAGAGAAATTTGAGTAATCAACGTGACAGTGACACATTCAATACTGTCTTGCGCACTCTTGCATTTCCACAATTCCAAAATGGCATAGCAGTCAGACATCTTGTCTTATGTATATATATTTGTCTTCGCATTCTTTTTAATATTTTTCTTAAACCTCGACTTCAAAATACTCTTCTGTAACCTGCCTCACCCAATGTGGTATGGATCTGTTTTTTTCTAAAGTATTTCTACTTAAATTGGAACTCAACTGAAGCTAGCTAACTAGCTACCAGCTATCAGTCAGCTAACCACTGCTAGCGGTCATCAGCTAACCTTTAGCTCGGAAAGCTCTCGCCAGTTTGTACATCGCGTTTCAAACCAGAGCATATATATCCCCGGATTACTACCGCAAACTCTGAACCTTTTCATCTGGACCATCGCAGCTAGCTAACCGCAACCCGGGTTGACTACTCCTGGCTAACGTTTCCATCCCGAAGCAAGCATCAATTAGCCTGGAGCTAGCCCATGCTAGGCCAATGTCCCAGCGAGGGCTCCTGGGCTACTCCTGAAGCCCACACCTCGGCTACAATATCCGGACCCCTTCTACTGCCGGTACGGGGCACGGAACTCCACCGATCCCTCACGACTGGAATACCGACATAATCTGCCCGAGGATCCCAACAGGCCCCTCAGGCGCGACGTCCCCTGAAGGTCCATTCTGCTAACCGTGGCCTGCTAGCTATCTAGAGCATATTGGACTGTTAGCTGATCCATCAGCCAGTTTCTTGGACCACTATACCCATGTTGCCAATTGGACCTGAATCCCTCTGCTGCTTGGAACCCTACTAATTCCACGACTGGTCTATCGACATCACCGCACGAGGAGACAAGACTTTCCCCCATCGCGATGTCCCTCTAAGGCCCTTCTGCTAACTTGCTCGCCCCGGACTGCTAACTGTCTGAATCGCCATGTCCCTAGCCAGCCCAACCACTCACTGGGCCCATACGATTCACTTGGCTGCGCATGCCTCTCCCTAATATTAATATGCCTTGTCCATTACTGTCCTGGTTAGTGATTCCTGTCTTATTTCACTGTCGAGCCTCTAGCCCTACTCAATATGCATTAACCAACCATGTTGTTCCACCTCCTACTGTCGTAGAAAATCGGATCAAATACAACGCATTACAGAACTTGTGAAGTCAATTCGGCTTTTTAATACAAGAGTATAACAAGCCGGGATGGTCCGCGGAACACACTCCACTTTCCAGAGCCCCGGCTCCAGTATTTATCCACATATTGCATATGAGCCCATCCCAAATGCAAATAAAGTTACATTCCAATCCGTGCATCCCGCTTGTTCAGCTCAATAACGCTCATACCTGCTTTTCGTCAGATAATGGTGACAAGACCCTTGCTTTGTTCCTGCAGTTAGCTAAAAGCATTATTTTGTTTGTGTATTATCTAAGATCAGCAGACTATGTGTCTCCTCAGTTTCTAGCGTGTCCAACTATACTAAAAATATGCGAACTATGTCTATTGGTCATCGGTATATCCCTCTGGCCTTGGGGCGGCAGGGTAGCCTAGGGTCCTGTGTGGCTCAGTCGGTAGAGCATGGCGCTTGCAACGCCAAGCGTCGTGGGTTCGATTCCCGCTGGGACCACCCATATGTAAAAGTAGTGGCCCCAGCCGACTTGTAAGTCGCTTTGGACAAAAGCGTCTGCTAAATGGGATATATTTATATATTATAGTGGTTAGAGCGTTGGACTAGTAACCGGAAGGTTGCGAGTTCAAACCCCGAGCTGACAAGGTACAAATCTGTCGTTCTGCCCCTGAACAGGCAGTTAACCCACTGTTCCCAGGCCGTCATTGAAAATAAGAATTTGTTCTTAACTGACTTGCCTGGTTAAATAAAGGTAAAATAAAAAAAATAAAAAAATGTCCAGCTATCCTGTCACCTATGTGTCCTTCTCTTCATGTAGTCTGGTTTTAATGTTCAGCTATTCTGTACATCTTATGCATTTGTCTATGTGTTATATTTGCTCCCACAAATCCCCGTCTGGGGCTTCCTAGCCCCATAATAACACAAATATAACCCTAGGATGGTGAATGAGAATACCTGTGATAGACAATAAAACATAAAAACAGAGTAAAATATATAAACCAACTGGACCAAACATCTCCAGTATTACATAATACCAAATAGGAGTAAAAGATCCAATCAGAAACATTGAAAACCCCAACTAGACCAAACATCTCTAGTATTCCATAAGAGTAAAAGATCTAGTTAAGTATAGAGACAATAAAAATAATACATTACATTTTGTTGAAGCATGAGCATGTAAGTACATAACCTCACCTGAGGTTATCTCAGTTAAAGAAAAAATATAATAAAGCACAGAGTATAATAACAAAATGAATATGAGAAAACACTAGGCCTACACGCAGTTTCAAATAAAAGTAACACAACATCATTCTAACTGTAAGCATTTCAACACAATCCTCCCTTTCGGACACCTCTCCAACAAAAAGTGATACCAAGCTCTGTTAGAAGATTAAGGACATGGTCCATAGACCCTTGTAACCGGGACATCCCACTGTTACCTATATGTGTTTTGAAATTATCCTAATATGTAGAAGGCAAAACTAGCTTTCTAATTAAAAGAAATCAAAAATATTCATCGACATAACTATAAAAATATTCAACAAAACATACACTAACGCAAGGCCATAAGCAAAAATAAATATATGAAAACCATACATAGTACCCCTGTATTTACTATGGAAAATACCCTTTCTGTAGATATGTATCAGTAGACTTTCTTATAAATTCGGAATGGCAGAATATATAGGTAAATCATCCCTATGAAAACCAAGCGTAACCATTTCCAGGGACCACTCCATACAGGCGGGTTGGATTACCAAAGGGGCAGTCAAGGGGTCCACCCACCGCATTGCAAGACTGTCTTTTTGCATTAGTATAATGGCCAGGGCTACCCGGTACAGGATCAACTATCACCGGAGGGTCAGCTCTACTTACGGACATCTGTTTAACCGTTGTCTGAATCACAAATGATTTTACCAGGGGCAGAACACAACAAAATACAATACCCAGAGCCAATAACCCCCCCCCAGCATAATAGCCATCCTAGCAAACATAGCTCCCCATTTCCCCAATGCTAAATCCAACCAATCCCAAACATGAGAGTCAAACCCAGCATTTACCTTAACCTCTGCTCGTAAACCTTTAAGTTTAGCCATAGCGACAGCAAAGGATCCACTAGGCGCAGTGTTATTGGGAATAAAGGTGCAACAATCATCCCCGAACGTAACACAAACACCACCCTTCTCTGCCAAAAGCCAATTGAGAGCCTGTCTATTTTGCCAAGACATTTTACTGGTAGCCTGTATCAACATTTTTCCTAACCCCTGTAGTCTCTAATACACAAATAGTATCACATTCTACAGTGTTGTTTCCTACATTAATCCTTTCGGTGTTGTGGCTGTAAAAACATTCATATTTACCTTTAATCACAGTGTTTCCATCTAACAAAGGCCCATTTAATTCAGTTCTAATGTTATAGACAGCACAATCCTTGTCACCCAACCCAGTGTCGATCAACACAGTTCTGCCTCGAGTGCTCCCCTGAGCAATCATACATTCTATATCACACAAGGGAATAGAATACTTTGTCTTGGTACAATGAACATTTTCCAAGTTACACAGTTTTTAAATGATGCTGGTTCAGGGACTATTATGAGATCCGACAAAGGTGATTTACTACACAATATACAATTGTCCATTCTGTGTTTGTTCGCCGTATACTTCGCCCATTTGTACCACTCATCCTTCACTACTTCTTCTCGTGTGGTATCCTTGAATGGTTCAGATTCTGATATGTCTATGTCAATCATCTTCGCAATGTTCTTGTCTTGAGGTGAGTCATTAAAGTTTGTAAAAAAATTCAAAATGTCAGAAAAGAACCCTCCTGGTTCTGATGCTTTCTAGCTACCACAGGCTCTTCCTGTTTAGGTATTGGCGTAAGACCAATTCTGAATGACTGAGGAGCTACTCCTTCAGTCAATCTTGTTCTCGTTATTTCACCTTCAACTGGTTCAATCTGATTCATGGTGAGCACCCACTCTTCCACACATTTGATTAATGTCAGGTCTCATCCTTTGGGGTCCCAAACAGCTTCTCCCTTTGTTATATGATGCGTCCATCCACAGAGTGGCTTCTCCGGTAGTGGTTTCTTCTTCAATATAGAAACTGTCCTTTTGTGGTATGAGCATTGTGCATATGAGCCCATCCCAAATGCAAATAAAGTTACATTCCAATCCGTGCATCCCGCTTGTTCAGCTCAATAACGCCCATACCTGCTTTTCGTCAGATAATGATGACAAGACCCTTGCTTTGTTCCTGCAGTTAGCTAAAAGCATTCTTTTGTTTGTGTATTATCCAAGATCAGCAGACTATGTGTCTCCTCAGTTTCTAGCGTGTCCAACTATACTAAAAATATGCGAACTATGTCTATTGGTCATCAGTTAGTCATTTGACTGACCCCCTCCTTTGTATATCCCTCTGGCCTTGGTATGTCCAGCTATTCTGTCACCTATGTGTCCTTCTCTTCATGTAGTCTGGTTTTAATGTTCAGCTATTCTGTACATCTTATGCATTTGTCTGTGTTATATTTGCTCCCACACTACATATGCGATGACATCACCTGGTTTAAACGTCTCTAGAGACTATATCTCTCTCATCATTACTCAATGCCTATGTTTACCTCCAATGTACTCTCTTCCTACCATACCTTTGTCTGTACATTATGCCTTGAATCTATTGTACCGTGCCCAGAAACCTGCTCCTTTTACTCTCTGTTCCAAACGTGCTAGACGGCCAGTTCTTATAGCCTTTAGCCATACCCTTATCCTACTTCTCCTCTGTTCCTCTGGTGATGTGGAGATTAATCCAGGACCTGCAGTGCCTAGCTCCACTCCTACTCCCCAGGTGCTCTCATTTGTTGACATCTGTAACCGTAAAAGCCTTGGAATCATGCATGGTAACATTAGAAGCCTTCTCCCTAAGTTTGCTTTATTCACTGCTTTGGCACATTCTGCCAACCCGGATCTCTTAGCCGTGTCTGAATCCTTTATTAGGAAAACCATCAAAATCCCTGATATTTCCATCCCTAACATTTTCCGCCAAGATAGAACTGCCAAAGGCGGTGTTGCAATCTACTGCAGAGATAGCCTGCAGAGTTCTGTCTTACTATCCAGGTCTGTACCAAAACAATTCTAGCTTCTACTTCTAAAAATTCACCTCTCCAGAAACAAGTCTCTCACCGTTGCGGCTTGCTATAGACCACCCACTGCCCCCAACTGTGTCCTGGACACCATATGTGAATTGATTGCACCCCATCTAACTTCTGAGCTCGTTCTGCTAGGTGACCTAAACTGGGACATTCTCAACACCCGGCCATCCTACAATCTGAGCATGATGCTACCCTCACCACCCGGGGCGGCCCGTCAGGAAGTCCAGGATCCAGTTGCAGAGGGAGATGTTTAGTCCCAGGTTCCTTAGCTTAGTGATGAGCTTTGGGGGTTCGATGGTGTTGAACGCTGAGCTGTAGTCAATGAATAGTATTCTCACATAAACATCTCCAATCCAAAATTAAATCTAGAATTGGCTTCCTATTTCGCAACAAAGCCTCCTTCACTCATGCTGCCAAACATGACCATCCTACCGATCCTCGACTTCGGCGATGTCATTTACAAAATAGCCTCCAACACTCTACTCAATAAATTGGATGCAGTCTATCACAGTTCCATCCGTTTGTATTGAAGTCAATGTACCCAGAGGAGGACATAACCTAGCTGTCTTCCGGCTACATCATGGTGCTACCCTACAGAATGCTGTTGAGGCTACCGTAGACCATTGCAAAAACAGTATGTTTTAATCAATTATATGGTGACTTGAATATACAGTACATGATCAAAAGTCACCTGCTCTTCGAACATCTCATTTCAAAATCATGGACATTAATATGGAGTTGGTTCCCCATTTGCTGCTATAACAGCCTTCACTCTTCTGGGAAGGTTTTCCACTAGATGTTGGGACAATGCTGTGGGGACTTGCTTCCATTCAGCCACAAGAAGATTCCAATTAATCCCAAAGGTGTTTGATGGAGTTGAGGTCAGGGCTCTGTGCAGGCCAGTCAAGTTCTTCAGGAATATAGGCGTATGTCGCGCGTGACTATTTCACACGAGATCCATTTGAACTTGAACTTTTTTTTAGATCAAAATGCATTTTTGGGGGGCAGAAATGCATTCTGGAACATGTGAAATCTTATGTGCCTTAATAACAAACGTATATGGAATCTGTAATCTATCTGTTGATAGACATAGCTGGTAAATTCACTCTGGCTTTCTACTCCGATTTCAGACCACACTTGTCTGAGTGTGCCAGAGCCCAGAATAACTGACAAATTTACGACACCTGTTGAATATGTTCGGTGTCAGTCGTTGCCAAAAAAGTGTACATTTTTGCCAGCAGCACGGCTGCAGTTACTAACGCTCTGGATAACATTGAAAAAGCCTAACCAGCTCTGCTGGGGTGAGTAAAATGGTCAGTGAGCTGTTCTCTCATTTGTGTCTGGATGTAGCTAGAAGCCAACGTTAGCCAGTTAGTGTGTGCTTGACTGTTGTTTTTAGGACAGAACAATCGGATCAACCCTTAAAGAGATGGGTGGGGCTAAAGCTTAAGAGGGTGTGAACGATGCTGAATGTGATGGGTGTAGACAAAGAAGAGCTCTCCAGTAGGTACCAAAACATTCATTTTCTCAAAAAGTAGAGTTACAAGTTTATCAACTTTCCAAGCAGAATTACTTTCCCATTGTTCCTCAACTGCAATGTATGATATACCATTATGTACGTCTTGAGTCTCTTATTTTAAAAATGTTGCTACATAAGACTGAAATCGAGCCGGGCGGACTGGTCATACTGAAACAGGAAATGGCCTTCCCCAAAATGTTGCTACAAAGTTATAGCCTAATCGTCTAGAACGTACTTGAATGCTGCAGCTTTAAGATTTCCCTTCACTGGAACTAATGGGCTTAGCCTGAACCATGAAAAACAGTTGGGATTATTCCCCCTCAAATTGTTTAACTATGAAATGGGGCAGCTAACGTTCTCGGGACGGACTGCCAGATGGTAAAGCGTGATTCATCACTCCAGAACGCGTTACCACTGCTCCAGAGTCCAATGGCGGTGAGATATACACCACTCCGCCTAACGCCTGGCATTGTGCATGGTGATCTTAGGCTTGTCTATGGAGATTGCATGGCTGTGTGCTCGACTCAGCGACCGGGTGTAGCTGAAATAACCGAATCCACTAATTTGATGGGGTGTCCACATACTTTTATATATATAGTGTATTTAGTATAGTTGTGTCTAAAAAGGATAACTTTTTTAATATTTCACTATTTTTATGAAATTCACTGAGGAGGATGGTTCTCCCCTGAGGATCCACCACTGCAAAGATCACACACGATAAAACAGGAAAACTGACCCTAGCCACCTGGCACGTAGACTTTTAACCCTTTACGCCTTCAGTACGATATACTGAGTGTGTGTGAATCTGTGTAAATGCATGTCTGTCCTCAAAATTCACTCCTTAATTGTCCTCTGAGTCCCCTCTACAGGAATAACCTGGAACATAAGAAACGGTGGGGCTTCAATGTCACCCTTTCATCCTCTCCTCTACCAGTGATTGTAGAATAGATTTTTGTCTTTCTCTCCTCCGGTAGCTGATGGTGGTGCCCATTCCGTTAGGCTGTAGGAGCTCCTAGTACAGCACAGTGTAACCGGTTTGAAATGGCTAGCTAGTCAGCAGTGCGCGTTAGTAGTATTTCAATAGGGACGTCACTCGCTCTGAGACCTTGAAGTAGTTGTTTTGTTTGCTCCGCAAGGGCCACAGCTTTTGTGGAGCAATAGGTAATGACGCTTAACAGTTGTTGATGTGTTCAGAGGGACCATGGTTCAAGTCCAGGTTGGGGTGAGGAGAGGGACAGAAGCAGTACTGTTACCACAACACAGTAATACAAATGTATCTTAGCTCCTCGTTTCATTGTGACATGGCTGGCCAGAGCGGACGAGAAACCAGAGGAAAAGGGCTGTATTTATGATTTATGGAACCAGTTTGACCCCTGCTTATTAGAGGGATCTGTAGAAGGTGATGCTAGGCTGGGGAATTAGAGGGATCAAGGTGATGCTAGGCTGGGGAATTAGAGGGATCAAGGTGATGCTAGGCTGGGGAAATAGAGGCATCAAGGTGATGCTAGACTGTGGAATTAGAGGGATCTGTCCAAGGTGATGCTAGGCTGGGGAAATAGAGGGATCAAGGTGATGCTAGGCTGGGGAATTAGAGGGATCAAGGTGATGCTAGGCTGGGGAATTAGAGGGATCAAGGTGATGCTAGGCTGGGGAATTAGGGGGATCAAGGTGATGCTAGGCTGGGAAATTAGAGGGATCTGTACAAGGTGATGCTAGGCTGGGGAATTAGAGGGATCAAGGTGATGCTAGGCTGGGGAATTAGAGGGATCTGTAGAATGTGATGCTAGGCTGGGGAATTAGAGGGATCTGTAGAATGTGATGCTAGGCTGGGGAATAGAAGGATCTGTACAAGGTGATGCTCGGCTGGGAAAATAGAGGGATCTGTCCAAGGTGATGCTAGGCTGGGGAATTAGAGGGATCAAGGTGATGCTAGGCTGGGGAATTAGAGGGATCAAGGTGATGCTAGGCTGGGGAATTAGAGGGATCAAGGTGATGCTAGGCTGGGGAATTAGAGGGATCAAGGTGATGCTAGGCTGGGAAATAGAGGGATCTGTACAATGTGATGCTAGGCTGGGAAAATAGAGGGATCTGTAGAACGTGATGCTAGGCTGGGGAATTAGAGGGATCTGTAGAACGTGATGCTAGGCTGGGGAATTAGAGGGATCTGTAGAACGTGATGCTAGGCTGGGGAAATAGAGGGAGCTGTACAATGTGATGCTAGGCTGGGGAATTAGAGGGATCTGTAGAACGTGATGCTAGGCTGGGGAAATAGAGGGAGCTGTACAATGTGATGCTAGGCTGGGAAATAGAGGGATCAATGTGATGCTAGGCTGGGGAAATAGAGGGATCAATGTGATGCTAGGCTGGGAAATAGAGGGATCTGTAGAAGGTGATGCTAGGCTGGGGAAATAGAGGGATCTGTAGAACGTGATGCTAGGCTGGGGAATTAGAGGGATCAAGGTGATGCTAGGCTGGGGAATTAGAGGGATCTGTCCAAGGTGATGCTAGGCTGGGGAATTAGAGGGATCAAGGTGATGCTAGGCTGGGGAATTAGAGGGATCAAGGTGATGCTAGGCTGGGGAATAGAGGGATCAAGGTGATGCTAGGCTGGGGAATAGAGGGATCAAGGTGATGCTAGGCTGGGGAATTAGAGGGATCTGTAGAACGTGATGCTAGGCTGGGGAATTAGAGGGATCAAGGTGATGCTAGGCTGGGGAATTAGAGGGATCAAGGTGATGCTAGGCTGGGGAAATAGAGGGATCAAGGTGATGCTAGGCTGGGGAATTAGAGGGATCTGTAGAACGTGATGCTAGGCTGGGGAATTAGAGGGATCAAGGTGATGCTAGGCTGGGGAAATAGAGGGATCAAGGTGATGCTAGGCTGGGGAATTAGAGGGATCTGTAGAACGTGATGCTAGGCTGGGGAATTAGAGGGATCAAGGTGATGCTAGGCTGGGGAAATAGAGGGATCAAGGTGATGCTAGGCTGGGAAATAGAGGGATCAAGGTGATGCTAGGCTGGGGAAATAGAGGGATCAAGGTGATGCTAGGCTGGGGAATTAGAGGGATCAAGGTGATGCTAGGCTGGGGAATTAGAGGGATCAAGGTGATGCTAGGCTGGGGAAATAGAGGGATCAAGGTGATGCTAGGCTGGGGAATAGAGGGATCAATGTGATGCTAGGCTGGGGAAATAGAGGGATCAATGTGATGCTAGGCTGGGAAATAGAGGGATCAATGTGATGCTAGGCTGGGGAAATAGAGGGATCAATGTGATGCTAGGCTGGGGAATAGAGGGAGCTGTACAATGTGATGCTAGGCTGGGGAATTAGAGGGATCAATGTGATGCTAGGCTGGGGAATAGAGGGATCAAGGTGATGCTAGGCTGGGGAAATAGAGGGATCAAGGTGATGCTAGGCTGGGGAATTAGAGGGATCTGTAGAACGTGATGCTAGGCTGGGGAATTAGAGGGATCAAGGTGATGCTAGGCTGGGGAAATAGAGGGATCAAGGTGATGCTAGGCTGGGGAATAGAGGGATCAATGTGATGCTAGGCTGGGGAAATAGAGGGATCAATGTGATGCTAGGCTGGGAAATAGAGGGATCAATGTGATGCTAGGCTGGGGAAATAGAGGGATCAATGTGATGCTAGGCTGGGGAATAGAGGGAGCTGTACAATGTGATGCTAGGCTGGGGAATAGAGGGATCAATGTGATGCTAGGCTGGGGAATAGAGGGAGCTGTACAATGTGATGCTAGGCTGGGGAATAGAGGGATCAATGTGATGCTAGGCTGGGGAAATAGAGGGATCAAGGTGATGCTAGGCTGGGGAATAGAGGGATCAAGGTGATGCTAGGCTGGGGAATTAGAGGGATCAATGTGATGCTAGGCTGGGAAATAGAGGGATCAATGTGATGCTAGGCTGGGGAAATAGGGGGATCAATGTGATGCTAGGCTGGGGAATAGAGGGATCAATGTGATGCTAGGCTGGGGAATAGAGGGATCAATGTGATGCTAGGCTGGGGAATAGGGGGATCAATGTGATGCTAGGCTGGGAAATAGAGGGATCAATGTGATGCTAGGCTGGGGAAATAGAGGGATCAAGGTGATGCTAGGCTGGGAAATAGAGGGATCAAGGTGATGCTAGGCTGGGGAAATAGAGGGATCAAGGTGATGCTAGGCTGGGAAATAGAGGATCAAGGTGATGCTAGGCTGGGGAAATAGAGGGATCAAGGTGATGCTAGGCTGGGGAAATAGAGGGATCAAGGTGATGCTAGGCTGGGAAATAGAGGGATCAATGTGATGCTAGGCTGGGGAAATAGAGGGATCTGTACAAGGTGATGCTAGGCTGGGGAAATAGAGGGATCTGTACAATGTGATGCTAGGCTGGGGAATAGAGGGATCTGTAGAATGTGATGCTAGGCTGGGGAAATAGAGGGATCAATGTGATGCTAGGCTGGGAAATAGAGGGATCTGTCCAAGGTGATGCTAGGCTGGGGAAATAGAGGGATCAAGGTGATGCTAGGCTGGGAAATAGAGGGATCTGTACAAGGTGATGCTAGGCTGGGGAATTAGGGGGATCAATGTGATGCTAGGCTGGGAAATAGAGGGATCTGTACAAGGTGATGCTGGGCTGGGAAATAGAGGGATCAAGGTGATGCTAGGCTGGGGAATAGAGGGATCAAGGTGATGCTAGGCTGGGGAATAGAGGGATCAAGGAGAAGCTATGCTGGGGAATTAGGGGGATCAAGGTGATGCTAGGCTGGGGAAATAGAGGGATCTGTACAAGGTGATGCTAGGCTGGGAAATAGAGGGATCAATGTGATGCTAGGCTGGGAAATAGAGGGATCTGTACAAGGTGATGCTAGGCTGGGAAAATAGAGGGATCAATGTGATGCTAGACTGTGGAATTAGAGGGATCTGTACAAGGTGATGCTAGGCTGGGGAAATAGAGGGATCTGTACAATGTGATGCTAGGCTGGGGAATTAGAGGGATCAAGGTGATGCTAGGCTGGGGAAATAGAGGGATCAATGTGATGCTAGGCTGGGAAATAGAGGGATCTGTACAAGGTGATGCTAGGCTGGGGAATAGAGGGATCAAGGTGATGCTAGGCTGGGGAATTAGAGGGATCAAGTTGATGCTAGGCTGGGGAAATAGAGGGATCTGTACAATGTGATGCTAGGCTGGGAAATAGAGGGATCAAGGTGATGCTAGGCTGGGAAATAGAGGGATCAAGGTGATGCTAGGCTGGGAAATAGAGGCATCAATGTGATGCTAGGCTGGGGAATTAGGGGATCAATGTGATGCTAGGCTGGGAAATAGAGGGATCAAGGTGATGCTAGGCTGGGGAATAGAGGGATCAAGGTGATGCTAGGCTGGGAAATAGAGGGATCAAGGTGATGCTAGGCTGGGGAATAGAGGGATCAAGGTGATGCTAGGCTGGGGAATAGAGGGATCAAGGTGATGCTAGGCTGGGGAATAGGCTACATAAGAATACAGACTACTACAGGCCTCTCTGTTCTGTTCTGTTTGATGTGATGCAATTCTTTCCCAAAGTCTTCATAGCTGAAAACTCCAACAGACCTCTCTCTACAGCCTCTCTCTCTCTCTCTCTACAGTCTCATTCTCTCTATATCTTATCTTTCTCTCTACAGCCTCTCACTACAGCCTCTCACTACACCCTCTCTCTACAGCCTCATTCTCTCTATATCTTATCTTTCTCTCTACAGCCTCTCTCTACAGCCTCATTCTCTCTATATCTTATCTTTCTCTCTACAGCCTCTCTCAGCCTCTCTCTCTCTCTCTCTCTACAGTCTCATTCTGTTTCTATATCTTATCTTTCTCTCTACAGCCTCTCTCTCTCTCTCTACAGCCTCATTCTCTCTATATCTTATCTTTCTCTCTACAGCCTCTCTCTACAGCCTCTCTCTCTCTCTCTCTCTACAGCCTCATTCTCTCTATATCTTATCTTTCTCTCTACAGCCTCTCTCTACAGCCTCTCACTACATCCTCTCTCTACAGCCTCATTCTCTCTATATCTTATCTTTCTCTCTACAGCCTCTCTCTCTCTCTCTCTACAGCCTCATTCTCTCTATATCTTATCTTTCTCTCTACAGCCTCTCTCTACAGCCTCTCTCTCTCT